>NC_136648.1:1121298-1126298 GCF_949748355.1 Melanostigma gelatinosum | reverse complement strand
GAATGAAGATTTAACATTTAGTCTTTAGGACTTTCTTTGGTTTCGAGGTTCATACTCACATCTAAATGTTTTTTAAGTGTTTTTATGGCTTAATTGCTCTTTCTTTGGCAGAAAACAGTAGCAAAGGTTGAGCAAATAGAAATGAGGGTCCAACAAACAAACACTTGTGGAAGAGAAAACAAAAAGGTGAAACGATCGGATTGTTTGTTCTACCGTTACCCAAAGAACCAATGAAGCTAAACTGGAATAAACCGTATTCAAACCTTTAAGATCTTCGCTTTAACTAATAAGTAAAACTGTGAAACCGAAAGGTTGGACCTCGGCCACAGAGACTAAATCTGAGGTAGGAAGTGCGGCCCGAGGAACTAAACGAGAACAAGGAGGAAAAGGTTCCTGGCTTAAAGTTGGTGGAAAGCTGCGTTCACGTCACTCCAGACGAACACATGTTGGACTGGTTCAAGTCCGCTGTTGGTTAAGTTGTTCATTTTGACGAACTAGTGGCTGAACATGAAGATATTCATCACTTGATCTCATAGTTCCACGTGTTTATCCTCAACTCAACTGGACTGTTTGTAGCTCCGTTTTAAAAATCTGAAGAAGTGAACGATAATCTGAAGAAGTGAACGATAATCTGAAGAAGTGAACGACAATCTGAAGAAGTGAACGACAATCTGAAGAAGTGAACTGTAATCTGAAGAAGTGAACGACAATCTGAAGAAGTGAACTGTAATCTGAAGAAGTGAACGACAATCTGAAGAAGTGAACAATAATCTGAAGAAGTGAACGACAATCTGAAGAAGTGAACGATATTCTGAAGAAGTGAACAATAATCTGAAGAAGTGAACAATAATCTGAAGTGAACGATATTCTGAAGAAGTGAAAGATAATCTGAAGAAGTGAACGATATTCTGAAGTGAACGATATTCTGAAGAAGTGAACGATATTCTGAAGAAGTGAACAATAATCTGAAGAAGTGAATGATAATCTGAAGAAGTGAACGATATTCTGAAGAAGTGAACGACAATCTGAAGAAGTGAATGATATTCTGAAGAAGTGAACGATATTCTGAAGAAGTGAACGACAATCTGAAGAAGTGAACGATATTCTGAAGAAGTGAACGATAATCTGAAGAAGTGAACGATATTCTGAAGAAGTGAACGATATTCTGAAGAAGTGAACGATATTCTGAAGAACGATATTCTAAACATCCACAAGGTGTCGGAGTAAACAACCGATTGTATTTTATGTAAATCTGAAGAGACGTGAATGCAGCTGCAGAACTATTTTACATCTTTTCTTGGATCAAACAAACAACAAAACAAAAACAGCTTCATAAAAAAGTTTTAAAAAAACATCTGAGGTTAAAGAAAGAAATATTCGCTGAAGGTTTGTTCAGTAGTTCTTTTTGAAATGTGGACCACAACACTTTTGTCTGCAGACGCATGGAGTTAATTGGGCAGCAGCATGTTTTTGATCTGCTTGGACGTCGCCTCGTCGTTCAGGTGTTTGGTCGTATACCTGCAGGGAGGTTGAAAGGGAAGTCAATTACAGCATCAATCAGGAATTCAGCCTTTAACTGAACTGACATGGAGAGATAATGGGTGTGATTTCTGTGGTGCGTTTGAGGACAGTCAGACCTGAGAGCGTTGAGTAATCCCTCCACACTGCTGGGCGGCTGCTCCTTCAGCACTCTGATGCAGCCTTTCATCTGAAAACAATAACAATTATTATTTTAATAATTATTATTATTATAATAATAATAATTATTATATAGACGTTACTTCATGAAAAACCTCGTATCTCCAGATGTGTTGAATGTTTGTCAGATTTTAAACTTTCCGACGGCCCTTGAACGACAAAACGTGCGTGCGTGCGTGCGTGCGTGCGTGTGTTGCTGACGTACGTCTATATTGCAGGTCTTAACGAAGGCTCCGGCCGGGTGAACGTGGTCGTACAGGATGATGACGCCGACCATCACACGGAGGCAGAACAACACCGTCTCCTCACTGGCGAAGCGACTGCGATACTCCCTGCACACACACACGCACGCACACACACACACACGCACACACACACGCACGCACACGCACACACACACACACACAGTGTTGGTTCATGTCTGCAGGCGGGCGGCTGCGATGGTGCGTTCAGGAGCACGTCAGGACTCACGGTGTCTCCAGCATCACTTTACACACGCTGGCCATCGTGCTCAGACAGTCGGTCGTGTTTTCAAGCGGAACGTCTGTATTCTGAACAGAAGGACAATAAAGTTTTATTCAATCACCACAAGAAGTAAACAAACACTCCTGCGTGTTAGTAGAGAAAGTATTTCAATATTAATGAAGTAAAACAATAAAATACAAACATATTATCAGCAAAATGTTCTTAAAGTAAAAGAAGTAAAAGTACTCTTTGTGCGAAAACAAATAATATCAAATACATGTAATAATATGTGACATCATATAATATTTGGAATATTTGATTATTATTATTACAGTTGAAGCGGCTGCAGGAGAAGCTGATTCTACTTCATATATATTTGAGTAATTTCATCTGTGACACATTTCACATCACGATCGTAAGTTTTATGTGTTAAATATGAATCTGTAGAGAAATTAAAGTCGTCAGATAAACGTAATAAATATTTCCTTCTGAAATGTAGTAAAAGGATAAAGTATCATAAGATGGTAAGTACCTCAAAAATGTACTTATGTTGAGTAAATGTACTTGTTACATTCCACGACTGCTTATACTTATTGTTATAATAATGTTCTAATAATAATAAAAATAAATGCCTACAATAAAACAAAATGTGAAGATTGTAATTTAAAATATAATGTAAATTAATTTAAATTAAAATACAGAAACAAACACATTGAAATAAATGTCCGAACGTCAAAAAATAATAAAATATTAAAGATTAATGAGAATTAAAGGAGTTCTGATAATAATATACGCAGTATTACAATAACACACTGTGAAACGTATACATGTATTGTGCTTTATGCTTTTCATTAACACCTTCCTACACTTCTTTGTTGTTGTTATAAAGGTGAAGCTTCAGGGTTTATAAGGATTTCATGATTAATCTATTTAATAATCTCTTAATGCTTTAATGAGAAGTTCATGAAGCACGAAGAGTATTTCAACTTTCCTTCAGCGATACGTGTGGTGACGGCGCCCTCTGCTGGCGCTTTGTGAAAACAACACCTTTAATATGGTTTCATCCAATTAATACATTTTTGAATTGGAGGTCTGTGGCTTTCTACACTTTTTCATGGTATTCTTAATTTAATAAATAAATAAATGAATGAATGAATGAATGAATGAATAAATGAATGAATAAATAAATAAATAAATAAATGAATGAATGAATGAATGAATAAATAAATAAATAAATAAATGAATGAATGAATGAATGAATGAATGAATGAATGAATAAATAAATAAATAAATAAATAAATAAATAAATAAATAAATAAAATATAATAAAGTGGACGACCTGCTCTACCCAATGAGCTACAATCTCCAAATAAAATTTAAAAAATAAACATAAATCTGAATCTGAATCTGAATCTGAATCTTTGGACTCACATCGGAGACGAACTTTGACGTGGCGTCGCTCAGCGTCTTCAGCATCGGCGTGGCGCTGGCGTAGAACAGAGACATCCGATTGGCCAACTCGTTGTTGACCTCATTACCTGCGTTGCCCTGGGGGGGGGGGGGGGGGGGGGGGGGTGACATGTTCATCTCATTCTATAATATATATATATAATATTATACATATATATAGATGTATATAACATGTATTGTCGATATAGTTTCCAGGACTTTACTCGTTGTTCTCTTACAGAAAGGTTGTTGATTCTCATGCGGCTGATGGTTCGGCGGTAATAACTGAAGTCATTCTGGATCGCCGGGTTCGTCATCTGGAACAAAGAGAAGGAGTTGTAGAGGAGGTGCAGGAGGTGATGGGGAAGAGGTAGAGGAGGTGGAAGAAGTTCAGGAGGTGGAAGAGGTGGAGGAGGTGGAAGAGGTGGAGGAGGTGGAAGAAGTTCAGGAGGTGGAAGAGGTGGAAGAAGTGGAGGAGGTGGAGGAGGTGCAGGAAGTTCAGGAGGTGGAAGAAGTGGAGGAGGTGGAGGAGGTGGAGGAGGTGCAGGAAGTTCAGGAGGTGGAAGAGGTGGAAGAAATGGAGGAGGTGCAGGAAGTTCAGGAGGTGGAAGAGGTGGAAGAAATGGAGGAGGTGGAGGAGGTGCAGGAAGTTCAGGAGGTGGAAGAGGTGGAAGAAATGGAGGAGGTGCAGGAAGTTCAGGAGGTGGAAGAGGTGGAAGAAGTGGAGGAGGTGCAGGAAGTTCAGGAGGTGGAAGAGGTGGAAGAAGTGGAGGAGGTGGAGGAGGTGCAGGAAGTTCAGGAGGTGGAAGAGGTGGAAGAAGTGGAGGAGGTTCAGGAGGTGCAGGACACACAGGAGGTACAGAAGAGGAGGAGTTGTATAGAAGGAGGTGCAGGAGGAGGAGAGCAGACCTTGAGCTCGTCGAAGCGCAGCGTGAAGTGAAGGATGTGAGCGAACTGACGAGCCAGAGACTGTTTCTGCTCCAGATGCTGAGTGGGAGTCAAACCAGAGCTGGTGAGGACGTCCAGGAGGCTCCGCAGACTGGACTCTGGGGGGGGAGACAAGAGGGAGGGAGACAGGGAGGACAGAGAGGAGGCAGGAGGGAGACAAGAGGGAGGGAGACAGGGAGGACAGAGAGGAGGCAGGAAGGAGACAAGAGGGAGGGAGACAGGGAGGACAGAGAGGAGGCAGGAGGGAGACAAGAGGGAGGGAGACAGGGAGGACAGAGAGGAGGCAGGAAGGAGACAAGAGGGAGGGAGACAGGGAGGACAGAGAGGAGGCAAGAAGGAGACAAGAGGGAGGGAGACAGGGAGGACAGAGAGGAGGCAGGAGGGAGACAGGGAGGACAGAGAGGAGGCAAGAAGGAGACAAGAGGGAGGGAGACAGGGAG
>NC_136648.1:1088798-1113798 GCF_949748355.1 Melanostigma gelatinosum | reverse complement strand
GAAGAAGAAGAAGAAGAAGGAGAAGAAGAAGAAGAGTGAAGAAGAAGGAGAAGAAGAAGAAGAAGAAGAAGAAGAAGAAGAAGAAGAAGGAGAAGAAGAAGAAGAGTGAAGAAGAAGGAGAAGAAGAAGAAGAAGAAGAAGAAGAAGAAGAAGAAGAAGAAGAAGAAGAAGAAGAAGAAGGAGAAGAAGAAGAAGAGTGAAGAAGAAGGAGAAGAAGAAGAAGAAGAAGAAGAAGAAGAAGAAGAAGAAGAAGAAGAAGAAGAAGAAGGAGAAGAAGAAGGAGAAGAAGAAGAGTGAAGAAGAAGAAGAAGAAGAAGAAGAAGAAGAAGAAGAAGAAGAAGGAGAAGAAGAAGAAGAGTGAAGAAGAAGGAGAAGAAGAAGAAGAAGAAGAAGAAGAAGAAGAAGAAGAAGAAGAAGAAGAAGAAGAAGAAGAAGAAGAAGAAGAAGAAGAAGAAGAAGGAGAAGAAGAAGGAGAAGAAGAAGAATAAGAGTGAAGAAGAAGAAGAAGAAGAAGAAGAAGAAGAAGAAGAAGAAGAAGAAGAAGAAGAAGAAGAAGAAGGAGAAGAAGAAGAAGAAGAAGAAGAGTGAAGAAGAAGGAGAAGAAGAAGGAGAAGAAGAAGAAGAAGAAGGAGAAGAAGAAGAAGAAGAAGGAGAAGAAGAAGAAGAAGAAGAAGGAGAAGAAGGAGAGTGAAGAAGAAGAAGGAGAAGAAGAAGAAGAAGAGTGAAGAAGAAGAACGAGAAGAAGAAGAGTGAAGAAGGAGAAGAAGAAGAATAAGAGTGAAGAAGAAGAAGAAGAAGAAGAAGAAGAAGAAGAAGAAGAAGAAGAAGAAGAAGGAGAAGAAGAAGAAGAGTGAAGAAGAAGGAGAAGAAGAAGAAGAAGAAGAAGAAGAAGAAGAAGAAGAAGAAGAAGAAGAAGAAGAAGAAGAAGAAGAAGAAGAAGAAGGAGAAGAAGAAGAAGAAGGAGGAGAAGAAGAAGAAGAAGAAGAAGGAGAAGAAGGAGAGTGAAGAAGAAGAAGGAGAAGAAGAAGAAGAGTGAAGAAGAAGAACGAGAAGAAGAAGAGTGAAGAAGGAGAAGAAGAAGAATAAGAGTGAAGAAGAAGAAGAAGAAGAAGAAGAAGAAGAAGAAGAAGAAGAAGAAGAAGAAGAAGAAGAAGAAGAAGGAGGAGGAGGAGGAGGAGAAGAAGGAGAAGAAGAAGAAGAAGACAATAGCTGCAGGAACATTTTGAATGAAGTGTTTTAACGCCGGATGAAACAGCGAATGAAACCAGTGAAGGTGGAAGTTTGTGTTCCAGTTCAGTTAAACTTGTTTCTTTAGAAACATCTAAACATCGACACATGAACACAACACGGTGTACTTATGAATGAACTGAACCACAACGTGTTATTACACCGTTATTACAACCACAGACTGAACAGAGACGGTGCAGACCTCTAACGTGGTCCTGGTGCTCCAAAGGTAAACTCCTCACATCTCACATGTGATGAGTCATGAGCAGGAAACAACATGGAGTCCGTGCTTCAGATCACAGTCAACCGTCTGATGTTAAAACCTGACAGCTACTTCCTGTAAGTCTCAACTAAAACTAAGATGAAAGTGAGCTGTTTGTGAGCGTCTTCTTGTTCGAACACAAGCTGAGAACAGAAGAGGAAGTGATGCAGCCTCTGAAAGTCAGGCCTAAATGTAAAGCAGAGGAAGTGAAGCAGACGTTCTGTTGTTCTGCACTGACTGTTTGAGCCTCACACACTTTAAATATAACGCGTGTGAGCTTAGCTTTAAATGCTGTCTTTTAATCTGCTACGAGTCTGATTTACTCAATTTAACAAAGTAAAAAGACTAAAATATCATCAGAATTAAACGATAACACCGTCTGTTTACATGTTGTCTCTTATTAAAAGTCTGTGAACGATGAATAATGAGTTGTTATGATCTACAGGTCATTTAAAGACGCTCTGCTACTCCATAGAGGTGAAAGTGTTTCATGTAAAATGAACATAACGATGTGAACGTAAACGATCGCTGAAGAATCAATAAATCCGCCCATCAAACGCAGAAACATTTCATTGATATGACTTAAATATGAATCAATAATTAATAATGAATGAATACGTCTCACTTCAACAGTTTGAATGTGAGGAGGCAGCATGTGAATATATGGTCATATATTAATACAAATATTGACAATAATAATAATGGTGGTAGTAATAATAACAAAAAACAATATAATCATAAAACTCATGAAATAATTATAAAATCATATTGGTTGAATGATGTAACAATACAAAAGAATAACAAAATGAATAGTAATACAATATTAATACAATAATTGAATAGTATTGATAGAATAATAATACAAAAAGAATGTATTATAATAATAATTGTGTGCGTATATAGTAATATCATTTTAGATTCAGCTGCTCGTACATCTTTTTCTTTACAGTAATATCTGAAATGCAGTACTTGTAATGGAGTATTATAGTATTGAGCTGGCAGTGGTGGAAGAAGTACTCAGTCAGTAAAAGTATTACTATCACAGTGTAGAAATATTCTGTTACAAGTCGTGCACAATAATGTACTTAAAATACCAAAAGTAAAAAATAATCATTGTACAGAATAATGTGTATTAATACATTATACTCATTGATTAATGTTGCAGGTACTTTATATACTGCTGTGTACCTTCGACAATATTAATACATCATCATGTACTTGCTGATTAATAATCTGTGAAGTAAATAAAGCTGTCAGACAAATAAAGCAGTACAAAGTACAATATTTACTCTGAGATTGAATGTAGCAGGAAATGGAAATACTCGAGTATAAGTACCACAACGTCGTACTTAAGTAGTACCTGAGTACTTGTACTCGACTCACATCGTCGCTGCAGCTCAAAGTGTACAAGTTTGCAGTAGAAGTACCTCAAAGCGGTACAAAGTACCTCACAACTGTACTTGGGTACGTGTACTTTGTGTGTACTTAAAAACACGGTGTCGTCACGTACCTTCAGCGAACCGCCGAGAAGATTCAATAAAGTGATCAGCAACGAACCCTTCAGGAGAGACTCAGTACTTATTATTATTGTTATTATTATGATTATTATTATTATGACTATTATTATTATTATTGGTATAAACGGAATAAAGAGTTGACGCTTGAAGTCAGAGTTGGTTCGTCCTGAGTCTGCAGCAGCAGAAGTCTGCAGGACCTGACATGTCTGATCCTAGACCGGGATCCACCCCTAGAGGTCTGATCCGAGTCCAGGTTCCACCCACAGAGGACTACCCCCCCCACACCCCGCTCCTCACCTTCACTGATCGCTGATCGATATCCTCGGATCGATCCCGTGTGTGTGTGTGTGTGTCGGTGGTCCAGGTGTCTCCCTCCTGGCCGGTCCGCCTCCTCTACATGCTGAGTGAGTGTGAACCCGGAAAACAGCCGCGCGCGGCCGCTGCGTTAACTATAAAAGGAGTTGATTTCCTCAAGGGGAACTGAGCTGCGAGCCAATCAGCGAGCAGCGCGAGAGAGAGCAAAACCTATATGCAACCTATAACTTCACCGTCGGCCGACGGCGGCAACTGCAACTGAGAGACAACCAAGTCCAAAAGTATGGAAGACCGTTAATACAATTCTGACTGAAAAAATCAAAATAATAAAAAAATGAATAATAAATTAGATTTTTTTCTAAAAACAAGAATTTTGATTACAAATGTGTTCAAAATACCAACTTTTCATCCATTATTTATTTTTATTTTATTTTATTTCATTTCATTTCATTTTATTTTAAAAACTGTATTGTCAAACTACAAACAACCTCGGTTAAATCCTACATTTCCCATGTTGCCCCGCGCCCACGGAAGTGCGTCATCACGCGTGACCTTGCCACTCTTCTTCTTCACCTGTTTTTCCTAGCTGGCTGAAGAGAGAGGACGAGCATGGCGAGTAAAGATCCCGCAGTAAGTAGCTTTAATATTAATTCACGTCACAATTTCTGCCTTCACTTCGGTTCAACCGCTCTGCTGTTTCCCGCTCTTTTGCACCCCGGCTCGTGACAGTATTAGCGTTCTTAGAACAGCGCGTCACACACGTGAGTCAGGCTTATGTGATGTAAGCTAACGTTAGCTTTAAAGCTAGCTCACCGTTACAGTAACGTTAGCTTAGTTCAGACTCAGATTCAGGTCAGAGAAGAAGACATTAAAGATGGAAAGATAAATAAAGATCTGTGTCTGTCTCTCTGTCTCTCTGTCTGTCTCTCTCTATCTGATGGACTTTTTAAAGTTAATAAATGTTGGTTGGCTGACATGTAACTTCTTAGCAGGAATATGAAGCCATTCACGTGTAGGATGAAACGTCAGTTTCCTAGTATAAATCTAATTACTGTCCTCTTATAGTTGTATTAACATCATTATAGAATAACAGAATATCTTCTTTAATTCAGCACACATCCTTCCTCCTCACCCTCTTCCTCCTCCCCTGCACCGGTCCCAGTGCCCTGCACCGGTCCCAGTGCCCTGCACCGGTCCCAGTGCCCTGCACCGGTCCCAGTGCCCTGCACCGGTCCCAGTGCCCTGCATAGTAGTAGGAGGTCTCAACCTTCAACATGGTTACTGAAGGTCTCTCTGTGTCATGTCTACTTTATTAAGTGTTTCCTCATTGGTCAACATTTAGTCCTGGCAGTACTCCTCTTCTCCTTCCTCCTCCTCCTCCTCGTCTCTTTCCTAACCTGCCTCTGCTTCCTCCTCCTGTGTTTACTCATTTGTCAACATTTGGTCCTTAAAGTCTATGAGTCCGAGTCTCCCGGTCTATGAGTCAGAGTCTCCCGGTCTATGAGTCCGAGTCTCCCGGTCTGTGAGTCCGAGTCTCCCGGTCTATGAGTCCGAGTCTCCCGGTCTATGAGTCCGAGTCTCCCGGTCTATGAGTCCGAGTCTCCCGGTCTATGAGTCCGAGTCTCCCGGTCTATGAGTCCGAGTCTCCCGGTCTATGAGTCCGAGTCTCCCGGTCTATGAGTCAGAGTCTCCCGGTCTATGAGTCAGAGTCTCCCGGTCTATGAGTCCGAGTCTCCCGGTCTGTGAGTCCGAGTCTCCCGGTCTATGAGTCCGAGTCTCCCGGTCTGTGAGTCCGAGTCTCCCGGTCTATGAGTCAGAGTCTCCCGGTCTATGAGTCCGAGTCTCCCGGTCTATGAGTCCGAGTCTCCCGGTCTATGAGTCCGAGCCTCCCGGTCTATGAGTCTGAGTCTCCCGGTCTTTGTGTGTTTTCAGGGTTTTCTGCAGCAGCTTCGTCAGATAGTGTCCCGGATGTCAGCTGGATCTCGAGGAGCCGGAGTGGGTCTGAAGCTGCTGCTGGGAGCTGGAGCTCTGGCTTATGGAGTCAAGGAGGCAACATACACAGGTAGTACTTTAGCTTATTAATCACGCATAATGTCCCATAAATATCATTTACACCTGTCACTCACTAGACGTTTGACAACATCTAGTTTCATGGTGATAACCGTTAGATAGATATTACTCTATTCTCCTGTAGTGTCTCTCTACTTTGAGAGAATCTTGACGTAAACGCAGATGTGCTGTCGTGTTATTGAACTGCTCGTGATGCGTCTGTGTCCTGCAGTTGAAGGAGGACAGAGAGCGATCGTCTTCAACAGGTTTGGAGGGATGCAGATGGACACCGTCCTCTCTGAGGGACTCCACTTCAGGTAGGAGGAGTCTCATCAAACGCATGAAGAGGCTTACAGAACATCTGGGGCGGATATCGACCAATGACGTCGACTCAATGGCGACAAGGCGTTCAAGCATGTTTTCTATGAAACACTCGCCAAAAAGTCACCGTTTATCAGAGCCGGAAGCCATTAAGTCATTATTGTCCGATTTTCATCTTTCCGGCGGTCTTTGAACACATCGTGTGTGAAGAATGCTTTCAACAAAACAAAGCTTCAAATTGTGAATTGATTTTTGATTGCAAACCTGATCCTCTGATAATATGCTCGAGAGCAGAGGTGGCATCCTGTCGCCGCAGGGACCACGTGAGTCGCCCGCAAGGCATGTTCTAAAAATGGTCTAAACACTTTAGTTGCTGTTCATTTTTTATCAAAAACGCATTAATGTAGATTTTAAAATGACAATATTTCTTGTCATAAGAGCGTTGGGTGCCCAGAGGCGCACAGCCAGGACGAGGCCGCCGCACCGCTCTGGGTTTTCAGGTTCTGAATGGCGGCGCTTCCTGTTGGTGCCGGACGCGCGCCGCGAGCGCACCCCGTCGTCAGGACGTCAGTCCTCGAACAGGCCGCGGGAAAACAACTCGGGTGGCGGGGTAGAGGCGCGGCAACGCAATCCGACCCAAAGGCCCAGACTAGAGGTCTGAACGCGGCGGCCGAAGACGCTCTCTCCTCAGAGGGGTGGATCCCCGCTCGGCTACAGACGAGACTGGCGACTAGTTTCTTGGTGGAGAAAACGGTTCCGTTAGAAATGGTGTCGGTGACAACAGACGGGCTCCCGCCATGACGGGCCGGCATGCAGGCTTCATTGAGCAATGCAAAGGTGACCCAGACTTCCCAACATGTCCACATCGCCACTGCATCATTCAGCAGCAGGCGCTGTGTGCAGCAGCACCCGGCTTTGCAGGAAGAGCTTAGATTGAGAGAATGAATGGATTCAGTCGTGTTGCTCGTTTATAACTCGTGTGTTTGTCTTCAGGATTCCCTGGATCCAGTATCCCATCATCTACGACATCAGAGCCAGACCCAGGAAGATCTCCTCCCTCACCGGAAGCAAAGGTCAGCCTCAAACCTAGAGACCTGTCAATCACAGTAGCCCCGCCCTCAAGCATCCCCTGCTTTATGGTCTGTGTGACTCTAAATGGACCATAATGTACTAAATGAACATCATGCTGTATTGAAGAAGACTTGAAACTAGAGATTGAGACATAAACTCATGTTTACAATGTTTACTGAGGGAATAAATCAAGAGAGAAGTAGAGTCATTTTCTATAGACTTCTATACAACCAGAGGAGTCGCCCCCTGGTGGACACTAGAGAGAATGCAGCTTTAACACGTGAAGCTCTGAGAACATAAACTCGTGTTTACAGCGGTCGCTGTGTTCGATCAGAGCTTTTTAAACGTGACTCTCAGATAGTTCACTGATTAAAACACTATTTGCATGTTTCAGTATTTTACATAGGACATCTAATTTATTGATGTTTTAAAAACAGGAAGTCTTAAAACAAATCTACATTAGAGTAACTATTTATCAGCTAAATCAAATAGTTTACAGGATATTAAACCTTTGTTTCTTTATAACACATTTCATACTAGACGTGTGTCTTTACAGGGTTTGTATGAAGGTAATAAAGGAGTTTAATAGTTTACAGACAATTCAAATTAGAAAAACAAAGGTTAGTTTATGGCTTTTTCCCGGTTACACATCTGAAAATAAAGTTCTTCATTTCATAACGATGAATTGTCCTGAAGCTTTAACTTCAGGTGTGAAGTGATGTCAATACAAAGAGAAGATGTTTTATTTTCCTCATCTTCTAATAAGATGAACGTGTCTCCCTACGCCTGCTGAGGTCATGTGTGTGATAGTGACATCACTTCCAAAATGGCTGCCTGGCTGGTCAGAAGGAGCTCATTTCAAAAAGCTTTGATAAGTTCTCCTTCATTTCATCTAAACTGTTCTAAACATGTTCATCAAACTCATTTATAGATACAAAGTTAGAAGATATTGTTGTGACATCAGGCTGTTAAACTTATAACTCAGAAGTAGTCAAGAGATGCTCAATTGACTTAAAGGATTGAAATCCTGTGGGTTAGAATTTGTTCTTTTGTTTAATTCAAGAGACATTTAAACAAAACGATGAAACGATGAAGATCGTAGAGAACACGCGTGTGTAAAACAAACGTGAAACGTGTTCAATGATTGTTTTTAAAACGAGGAAAACAAGTAAACGTCCAATGTGACATATCGGTAACCTTCAGCTCTTTGACACTAGGGGGCAGTGTTTACCCCGCCGCCTCCCTCTCAGTGTGTGTGTGTGTTAACGCGCTGCCTGCTCTGTCTCCCTCAGTGTGTGTGTGTGTGTGTGTTAACGCGCTGCCTGCTCTGTCTCCCTCTCAGTGTGTGTGTGTTAACGCTCTGTCTGCCCGTCAGACCTGCAGATGGTGAACATCTCTCTGAGGGTTCTGTCCCGGCCGCTGGCGTCCAACCTGCCCATCCTCTACCAGCAGCTGGGCAAAGACTACGACGAGCGCGTCCTGCCGTCCATCGTCAACGAGGTGCTGAAGAGCGTGGTGGCCAAGTTCAACGCCTCTCAGCTCATCACGCAGAGAGCGCAGGTACACTTCTACCTCGTCTGTTTCTGTTTTATATACATGTACTTTATTACGCACTGCTTTACAGCCCGCTGCCGTCCATAGAGCCACAGCTGGGGCTGACGAGCATCTTTCATGTAATCGCCAACACTAAGAAGAAGACTAAAACACGTCATTATCGTCAGCTTTTCATCTTTACGACGGTCCTCGAACGCATCATGTGTGATGAACGCTTCCTTCACAAAGTAGTGGAAACAAAGCTTTAAATGAGATTTCATCAAAAACATGTTCTCACTATTAATGTCTCCAATAAAGAGTTCACTTTAACCAGAATGTGTGAAAACATTAAAGTGTGGAACTATGAAGTCATGATTGATTCATGACTGAACGAGAGGAGAGGAGTCTACTTCTAGTCATGATGCGCTGCTTCATAGAGGAGCAGGACGTCATTCATTGTGTGAATGTGAAGTGAGTGTTTTTTGGAGAATATCCAAAGAAAAACAAACCAGCTCAAATGACATCATAGTACGTTGATGGATGACATCATAGTACGTTGATGGATGACATCATAGTACGTTGATGGATGACATCATAGTACGTTGATGGATGACCTCATAGTACGTTGGTGGATGACATCATAGTACGTTGATGGATGACATCATAGTTCGTTGATGGATGACATCATAGTACGTTGATGGATGACATCATAGTTCGTTGATGGATGACATCATAGTTCGTTGGTGGATGACATCATAGTACGTTGGTGGATGACATCATAGTACGTTGGTGGATGACATAGTACGTTGATGGATGACATCATAGTACGTTGGTGGATGACATCATAGTACGTTGATGGATGACATCATAGTACGTTGATGGATGACATCATAGTACGTTGATGGATGACATCATAGTACGCTGATGGATGACATCATAGTACGTTGATGGATGACATCATAGTACGTTGATGGATGACATCATAGTACGTTGGTGGATGACATCATAGTACGTTGGTGGATGACATCATAGTACGTTGGTGGATGACATCATAGTACGTTGGTGGATGACATCATAGTACGTTGATGGATGACATCATAGTACGTTGATGGATGACATCATAGTACGTTGATGGATGACATCATAGTTCGTTGGTGGATGACATCATAGTACGTTGGTGGATGACATCATAGTACGTTGGTGGATGACATCATAGTACGTTGGTGGATGACATCATAGTACGTTGGTGGATGACATCATAGTACGTTGGTGGATGACATCATAGTACGTTGGTGGATGACATCATAGTACGTTGGTGGATGACATCGTCTTCATGAAGAGAAACCGTCTTACTGGGCAATGTTACATTTCTTTGGTGGAAGAGCTTTTGGTTTGATGAGATCAGCATAGTTGATCATGTGACTTCCTGTTTGTCCTCTAGGTGTCCCTGCTGATCATGTGACTTCCTGTTTGTACTCCAGGTGTCCCTGCTGATCATGTGACTTCCTGTTTGTCCTCCAGGTGTCCCTGCTGATAATGTGACTTCCTGTTTGTCCTCCAGGTGTCCCTGCTGATCATGTGACTCATGTTTGTCCTCCAGGTGTCCCTGCTGATCATGTGACTTCATGTTTGTCCTCCAGGTGTCCCTGCTGATCATGTGACTTCCTGTTTGTCCTCCAGGTGTCCCTGCTGATCATGTGACTTCCTGTTTGTCCTCCAGGTGTCCCTGCTGATCCGCAGAGAGCTGTTTGAGCGAGCGAAGGACTTCAACATCATCCTGGACGACGTGGCGATCACCGAGCTGAGCTTCAGCAGAGAGTACACGGCCGCCGTGGAGGCGAAGCAAGTCGGTGAGTAGAGGCAGGAAGTCCGCCGACCGCCGGCAGGAAGTCCGATCGGCCGACCGCCGGCAGGACGGACTGTTGTTATTGTTGAAGATGATCCTCGCCGTGGAAGACTCATTAGTTTTAGACGCACAGGAAGTCTGATAAATCTACATTAGAGTAAATATCTACCAGATAAATCAAAGAGTTTATGTTCAACCTTTGTTTCGTTCTCACACATTTAATACTTGTTTCTCTACAGGGTTGATATGAAGTAATAAAGTCGTTTATTGGGGTTCTGTTGATACTCTTGTTGATTCTTCTTGATTATTTTGTGAGGAAAGAAAGACGTCTAATGAATAAAATAATCGTTTCTTTATATTCTCGTCTTGAGCAGCAACACAAGTTCTAAAATAGTGTGTGTGTGTGTGTGTGTGTGTGTGTGTGTGTGTGTGTGTGTGTGTGTGTGTGTGTGTGTGGTTCCCCCCCTCCAGCCCAGCAGGAGGCGCAGCGAGCTCAGTTTTACGTAGAAAAGGCCAAACAGGACCAACGGCACAAGATCATCCAGGCTGAAGGAGAAGCTGAGGCTGCAAAGATGGTGAGCTCACGAGTACTCGTGTGTACTACTGGAGTACAAGTAGCAGTACTACTCTGTGAGAAGTACAGAAACATTTCTCTTGTCTTCAGGGTTTTGTGTGCAAGTACATTTATTCTCGTACTTCAATACTATTTTACGGTACATTTCACTTTAAACTTCTCGTCTCAGAGGAAGACGTTGTACTTTTATCTGATACGAGTTCTTGTTCTAGATTCTTAACACGTGATATACTGTAACTAATACACGAAGATGTTTTATGAAGTAGTTCATATAATAGTTAACGGTTAAATGATCTTCACCCGCTGCAGCATCACAGTGATGAACACATGAATCAATAACTATAATATGATGAAGATATCGTCTTAAATGGGTCATTCTGCAGAATGACTACTTTAAGATTTGGTACTTAAAGTATATGTTGAATACTTTTACTGAAGTAACGGAGTACCTGATAAATATTATAATCATAAACACATTAACTCTGTTTCTATCAAACACGGCTGCTGGTTAACACGTTCATCAATCTCAAGAAACAGATTCAAGAAACAGAAATAACTTCATCAAGAAACAGATCCAAGAGTCTGAACTCGTGTTTGAGTTCGACAAACAAATAACTTAAAATACTGAAGAGAGCAATAAAACACACACAGCCGCAGATATTAGAAAGTCTCCAGCTGAAATACAAAGCTGCTGTTGCTGCTGCTGCTGCTGCTGTTGCTGCTGCTGCTGCTGTTGCTGCTGCTGCTGTTGCTGCTGCTGCTGTTGCTGCTGCTGCTGCTGCTGTTGCTGTTGCTGCTGCTGCTGTTGCTGTTGCTGCTGTTGCTGTTGCTGTTGCTGCTGCTGCTGCTGTTGCTGCTGTTGCTGCTGCTGCTGCTGTTGCTGCTGCTGTTGCTGCTGTTGCTGTTGCTGCTGCTGTTGCTGCTGCTGCTGCTGTTGCTGCTGCTGCTGCTGCTGCTGCTGCTGTTGTTGTTGTTGTTGTTGCTGCCGCTGCTGTTGAGGTGTTTGCTGCAGCAGGAGGCTGCAGCTCTACAGACCCAGAGCCGTGGTTCTAGTTAAAGGAACTGTTTGTTCTATTGAGTGCAGGAACACTTCACACAAATATTCACTCATCACCTCCACCTGTCAGCGTGATCTAAAGCTTAGACCTAAAGCTTAGAGCCTTTGATCCTCATCTTCATGTTTGAGTTTGTTTCTTCAGACAGACCGGCTCATCCGCTCACTCTCCACTCTTGTTGGGTGTGTAACACTTATTATTCTGTGAACACACTAACCATTGGGGTGTGTGTGTGTGTGTGCAGCTGGGTCAGGCCGTGACGAAGAACCCGGGTTACCTGAAGCTCCGGAAGATCCGGGCGGCGCAGAACATCGCCAAGACGGTAAGAAGAGTCTGCAGCTGAGGTCCAAGCTGGTCGTGTCCTAATCAGAGGCATCGGTTCATAACTGTAGGTCGCAACTGTAGTTCGCAACTGTAGTTCGCAACTGTAGTTCGCAACTGTAGTTCGCAACTGTAGGTCGCAACTATAACTGAGGTTCTAGAGAACGCTGCCTCTTCTTCCTCAACATGAGTGGTCCCCAAACGGGTCCAGAGCCCTGGTTTTGGGGACCAGTTGCAGCTCATTGAGTCCACCAGGTGGAACTTAAAGCTTCATCTTCTTCTGACATTTGACCTTTCTTTTTATTAACCAGTCGTGTTGTTGGTTTTAGGCCTTAAAGATGCTTTATCTTTATTAAAGTTATAATAAATGTAATTTATCAGACAAAAGTGTCCCCCGCGGCGCGCCGTGTCCCCCGCGGCGCGCCGTGTCCCCCGCGGCGCGCCGTGTCCCCCGCGGTGGACCGGGCTCAGCATCTGTCCGCTGGCTGTGGATCAGCTGAGTGTGCAGCTCTCTCAGCTCTTTGTGCTCAGCAGCAGCTCTGAGGCCTTCAGGCCGAGCAGCTTCACCTGTTTCCTGTCCTCACACTCCACTGTGTGTTGTTTCACCTGCAGGTGGCGCAGTCCCAGAACAAGATCTACCTGAGCGCTGACAGCCTGGTGCTCAACCTGCAGGACAAAGACAACTTCAAGTGAGTCCTGTTGATGTTGGAGGTCAACCCTCTCTCTTCCTCTGCAGTGTACCGTCCTCTGTCTCTAGCTGCTAGCATGTTCGTTCCCTTTAGACTCCAACCAGGCTAGTAGGTTCCCTGTTCCCAGTCTTTATGCTAAGCTAACCAGCTGGCTGTAGCTTCATATTGACTTTACAGACATACGAGTGGTTTCAAAGCGCTCGCTCGCTCGCTCGCTCTCACAGGGAGAGAGAGTGAACACTTTATTAGAGGAGAGATTTGAGATGAGAACATGTAGAACAGTGTTCCTGATGATGTGCTGTTGTCTTCCAGTCTGCTGCTGGGGAAGTAGAGGACGTCTCATCATTCCTTCTTCAGAGACTCGTCTTCGCACCAGGTTTCTGTGATTCTTCTGCGTTTACGAACCACAACAGACCGACTCTGACCTGCGCACTTTCACCGCCGTGGGTTTTATTGTGGCGGTTCCTCTGGTGTCGGTAAAAGTCTCAATGCGTCTTTTCTTTTTGTTGTAATCTGTAGAAACACAAACATGTCTTCTGTGTGAATAAAAGCAGTTTCCCTCGTTGAGACGTTTCTTCTTCTGCAGTTTACAGAGATTAATTCTGTTCATCAGTTCAGCTACTTTACTTCAGGACGTTTAGAGGACTTTAAATGAAGAATAAAACGGTTTCATGAGTAGACTGTGAGAAATTTCACTTTTACCGTCACCAGAGTCGCTTTAAAGCGTCTCGTCTCCAAACGCACCAAAAATAATCACTGAAGGAATGTGAGGCTTCAGAGAACAAAGTCCTGTTGGAGTAAAAACTAGTGCTGAGCAACGATTACAATGTTTAATCTCATTGTGTTCAATGATGAATTATAAAGTAGTGTATTGTGCACTTATTTTGAAATGATATATGAACAAAGGTCAATAACAGTGTAAACACTTTAAACACACCAGGTTGTTAGCAGCAGCAGTTATAACACAGTTATAATGATTCTGATCATAGATATTCAGCCGGTGTTCACAACTTTATCCTCAGATATTTAAATATACTTCTTGAAAACTGCAAACCTATCTACGTCATGTTTTTATGTTTGTTAAATTCTCAGTAGTGATACTAAATGATGCTTATTATACATATTACAAACAAAACACTTTAAAAACTTGGGTTTAAAAACTTTAATTTGTCATTTCTTTTTTTGGTATTGTGGTCAGACACAGATGCAACGCTGATCACCGTAATATGTGTGGTGTTTGTTATAAATGTACGTTGGTACATAGAGGGCGATAAGAAGCTGTACATGGAGGGACTTAGGACCCAGGAGAATGCAGGTGAAGGAAACAGGAAGAGACGCCACACAAACAGCTGTTCACCGCTCGCTGCCGGTTCTTGTGTTAAAAATGTCCGCATGAAAATAAACTGCGTTAACGTGCGATAAAATGATTGTCTGCGTCAATTAATGAACGAGACAACTTGCCCAGCAATAATTCTGGCAATTTAATTACTGTATTGTAATGAGATCTATAGATATATCTATAGATAGATATATCTATATAGATATATATATCTATCTCGATATATAGATATCTATCTCGATATATATATATATATATATAGAGAGAGAGAGAGCTCACATTACAATAATTAAATTGAGAATCCTGTCAACGTCCCGTAATTATCTTCTGTCCAAAAAACTAATATTTAGTTTATTGTCAGAAATCTAAGAACACAAAATATCACAACTCAGAAGCTGGAACTTTGTTTTCTGTGGTTCCGATCCTTAAAGCCCGTCTTCTATCCAACAACACGTGACGTGAAGAACCTGCTTCTGCTCAAGTCTTCTGATTCAAATGAACTCAACCTGATCCATTATACATGTTATTAATCAATTAACTCATTATTTGCTAAAGCAACACTTAACTGCTAGCAATGGAGTTAGTGTTATAAACATGTATTACACGTTTATACGCCGGTTTAAATGCTAAATAAAGGGACTTGAATGGAGGCTGTACACAAATATTATATTATATAAATATTATTGTGAATAAACTATTCACATGTTTCAGCCTCTCTGTTACAGTAAAGTACTAATACTCTCCAGTAGAAATACTCTGTTACAGTAAAGTACTAATACTCTCCAGTAGAAATACTCTGTTACAGTAAAGTACTAATACTCTCCAGTAGAAATACTCTGTTACAGTAAAGTACTAATACTCTCCAGTAGAAATACTCTGTTACAGTAAAGTACTAATACTCTCCAGTAGAAATACTCTGTTACAGTAAAGTACTAATACTCTCCAGTAGAAATACTCTGTTACAGTAAAGTACTAATACTCTCCAGTAGAAATACTCTGTTACAGTAAAGTACTAATACTCTCCAGTAGAAATACTCTGTTACAGTAAAGTACTAATACTCTCCAGTAGAAATACTCTGTTACAGTAAAGTACTAATACTCTCCAGTAGAAATACTCTGTTACATCTAGTCTAGGACACCAGGAGCCTGCACCTGTTCATGACTCACGAAGACCTTCATCATGACCCTACAGTCTCCTCCTCCTCCTCTCCTTCCTCCTCCTCTCCTTCCTCCTCCTCTCCTTCCTCCTTCTCTCTTTCCTCCTCCTCTTCCTCTCCCTCCTCTCCTCCTCTTCCTCCTTCACAGGGTTACAACAAACAACAACAGAAAGCTAAGATGGCTGCCGAGTTATTTATAGCCTGAGAGGCTGCACTGCAAACCTAAAATCTGCAGAGAGGGGGGAGGAAGGGGAGGAAGGGGAGGAGTCCATTGTGTCAGCCGCACAAAGCTCCTCCATGTTGCTGTTCTCCTACATGAGGAGGAGGAGGAGGAGGAGGAGGAGGAGGAGGAGGTACAGGCGGGTGAATATTCATGTGGGTTTAAACAAAAAAAAAGAAGAGGGGCTGGGAGACAGGAAGGCTCCTGATAGGCTGCTGCTCCACGCCGCCTCACACACACACGCAACACGCAGACATCAGAAGCCCCTCAGCCAGCCAATCAGGAGCCTCTGCACCGTTTGAAAGATGCCAAGAGAAAGGGGGAGGAGCCACGATGATGAATGTGTTAGATAAAATAAGATAATCCTTTATTAGTCCCTCAGCAGGGAAATTACAGGATTACAGCAGCATTGCTCACAAGTAATAAAATAAAGATAAAATCAAGTAATATAATAAACTAAACAGTAAAACAGTAATAAAATAAGACAGTAAAGAAGAGTATTAAATATACCAGCATATACAGAATATACAGCATATACAGACGGATCAGGTAAATACTTAAACATATTGGATGTTGCACGGATTAGATAAGATATTGCAGCAGGTGAATGAATTAAAGTGTTCGTGTTCGAGTGTTCGTGGTCCATCGAGAGCAGTTTGTTGTGCAGCCTGACAGCAGCGGGGAGGAAGGACTCGCGGTACCTCTCCCTCAGACACCGGGGTGAATCAGCCGGAGACTGAAGGAGCTGTGCAGAGCTGCCACAGTGTCCTGCACGGGGCGGGAGGCGTGAGAGATCATCCTCATCGCCATCATCCTCCTGTCTCCCACCACCTCCACAGTATCCAGTGGACACCCCAGCACGCTGCTGGCCTTCCTCACCAGTTTGTGCAGTCTCCTCCTGTCAGCTGCCGCGATGCTGCTGCTCCAGAAGACCACTCCATAGAAGATGGCCGATGCCACCACGGAGTGGAAGAAGGTCTTCAGGAGTGCTCCCTGCACCCCAAAAGACCTCAGTCTCCTCAGCAGAAAGAGTCTGCTCTGTCCTTTTTCATAGAGAGCGTGAGCGTGGTCGGTCCAGTCCAGTTTATTGTTCACGTGAACACCCAGGTACTTATAGGACTTCACAACCTCAATGTCCAGTCCCTGGATGCTCACCGGTGTCGGAGGAGGGCGTTTGCCCCGGCGGAGTCCACCACCAGCTCCTCGGTCTTGCTGGAGTTGATGTGGAGGCGGTTCCGCTGGCACCATCCTAAAGAGTCCTGGTTTAGTTCCCTGTATTCGCTGTCGTCATCGGCGGAGATGAGGCCGACGATTGCAGAGTCGTCAGAGAACTTTTGCAGGTGGCAGTTTGCACACAGTTGTCTCAAAACAGTCCTGGAGCCTCCTCGGCTCCATCGCTCCATCGTCTAACTGTGCGGGTCACAGCCGGCTGCTTCTGTGCAAGAGTTGTGTACACAGGCAGGAGGTGCACCAGGTTGAGGTCAGATCTGCCCAGGGGAGGGAGAGGTGATGATATGTATGCCTCCTTGGTGTTGGCGTAAAGACGGTCCAGTGTTTTATTGTCTCTGGTGTGGCATTTGACATACTGGGTGAATGTGGGCAGAGTGGAGGAGGAGGGCATGATTAAAGTCCCCAGACAGGAGGAGGGCATTGGGGTGTTGTGTCAACAGCCTGCTTGTCGCCGAGTGGATGACGTCACAGGCCGCTTCAGCGTCGGCAGAGGGGGGGGGGGGATATACGCAGACAATTCCCTCGGCAGATAGCGTGGCCTCATGCTAACCGCTAACAGTTGCTGGTGTCATTCTGCAGCTTCTGCAGGTTTTCAGTTTTTTTTAAACATATATTATACATTTATATATAAATGTATCACACGAGGAGGAGGAACTAACGTTCAGATTTTCAAGATTATTTATTGATTATTTAGTTCAAAGACATATGACTCTCCCCCCCCCCCCCCCCCCCCATACACGCCGTGCCCTGTGTTCAGCTGCTGCTGTTTATTTGTTGAACTGTATCTGAGGAGCTTTATTCCAAATTCACTATTAGGAGCGAGGAGGAGGAAGAAGGAGGGGAGGAGGAGTGCTGCAGCTTTAGTGAGGTCACACACACATGCTAACACATGCCCCCCCCCCCCCCCCCCCCCCCCCCCCTCTGTTTCCACGGGACCGGATTACCGTTCCTCTGCTCTGTCGCCATGGGAACACTGACCTCACACTGTGGTGACCGGTCGCCATGGCGATGTGCTGTACCGGTGGGGGGGGGGGGGGTCATCATGACGACATGCGGCTCCTGCAGCTCGTCAGCAGGACACTGTGCTCCCATGTGACCAGCAGAGGGCGCTCTGCATCACAGTACTGTTATAATAGAGAGAGAGCCGAGTGAAGGAGGTTAGGGACTAGGAGACAAGTGTTAAAGCTGCATTCTCTCTAGTGTCCACCAGGGGGCGACTCTTCTGGTTGTATAGAAGTCTATAGAAAATGACTCTACTTCTCTCTTGATTTATTCCCTCAGTAAACATTGTAAACATGAGTTTATGTCTCAATCTCTAGTTTCAAGTCTTCTTCAATACAGCATGATGTTCATTTAGTACATTATGGTCCATTTAGAGTCACACAGACCATAAAGCAGGGGATGCTTTAGGGCGGGGCTACATGCTGATTGACAGGTCGTTGTCCGGTTCCTCAGTAACTTTAAAACATGATGCTGATATCTGAAGGCTGTCTGGCATCTGTTCTACACCGTCAATCGTTCCCTGATTGGTTCCATTAAAGCTGGTAATCAGAGGGCTGGAGGTTAAAGGTCACAGACCCCCCCACTGACTCATCAGGATCTGGTTCCTCATCTCATTCATATTCTCCACGTTCAGTCGACTCAGCAGCCGGGAGTCAAACCTGTGACCTTGTTGGTCGCTAGTTTACCCAGAATGCAGTGCTGAAAGGTGAAACACCAGAATTAAAGGAGCAGTACAGATTTTACTGTAACACACAGTGTGGAGAGAGAGAGAGCTTTGAATCAGGCTCTGATGAGACACGGTGCTGCACTGCATCATGGGAAATGAAGTATTAATGATGCATTCACTGAAATAACCTCTCTGGTGCTGCGTTGGTCGAGTTCATCCAGAGGAGTAAGTTCTGTATCAGTCACACGTCAGCTGTATGAACACAACATGAACACGTTTAGTTGTGATTTAACGACAGTAAACAGATTCAAAAGATGCTGAAATAACTACTGATAATGATGAAGAGTTAAATAAAGTATGAATTCATATTTCGTTAGTTATGACCTCAAGACGACAAGAAAATAACTTACAAAACGTTTGTTTGATCGGTGCTATGCTAAGCTAACAATGTAGCATTGTTCAGTCGGGAACTCATTTTTCCGACAGAACATGTATATACATATATATACACATATATATAGATATATATATATACATATATATCTATATATATATACATATATACATATATATATATGTATATATATATATGTATATATCTATATATATGTGTATATACATGTATATATATATATATATATATATATACACGTATATATATATATATATATATATATATACATGTATATATATATATACATGTATATATATATATACATGTATATATATATACATGTATATATATCTATATATATATATATACACATATATATATCTATATATATATGTGTATATATATGTATATATATACATGTATATATATATATATATATATATATACATGTATGAGATCATGTTCTCATGAGATCATGATCTCATGTTCCTGTTTCTGAACATGAAGCGTCAGACCAACAGGAAGTGTTGAGTGATGCTTCAGAGCCTGCAGGCCGCTCCTCACCACCAGCACTTCCTCATTCTTCACATTACGCCCCAGATATTAGTGCTTTCCCTCCTGGACAGGAAACGGATGCTGAAGTCAGCCCTGAAGGCTCGTGAAGGAGGCCCAGCGCTCTGTCCTGCAGGTGGCGCTGTCTTTACCACCAAGTCCTCCTGTCTGTGACCTCTTCAGACCAACATCAGGTTTGTTCTTCTGGTGTCTCGTGTGGCTTCTGTGTTTCCTGGTAAACATCATTTCTACATCTTCTTATCTGAGCTTTAAATATTCAAACTAAACTAATGTCTCAGCCTCGGGGCTCCAAGAGATCACAGCGTGGATCTGAGTGCTGCTGAAATGCCTTTAAAGGCTTGAAGAGTCAAAAGAATCCAAAATCTCACAAGTAGAAGAGTTAAAGTTAGATTTTGTTGTGAAAATAAAGCTATCTTTCACACTTAGAGCAGGTTTAAGAATGAAACAGAAGCTCTCAGAGGCGTATAGTAATATCAAAGCAATAGATTTATTTATCAACAGAGTTATTCAGCCAACACAATTAAACATGCATGGGCTCTAATGATTTCCCTCTCAGAGGTCCACCATAAGACACGCTTGAACACATCAGCGTGACCCTTAATATAGGGGGTCCGCCCCTCCGTACACATTGGCCAAAGTCAAAGATGCAAACGTTTGTACGTGTATTACGCTTGGAGGCCGTGAATGTCCATTCACCTTGGCCCCTCCCAATAGGCGTTGGTTTCCATCAGTGTGAGTGAGGTTTTGAGGCGAGAGGTTGTGTGAAGAGGGGAGTCTGCTGGGGCGATGTCCCTGTATCTCACTATCTATTGTTCCTCCCTTATCTATTTAAAGATGGCGGCCTATTCCTTGTGGCGCAGTTAAATCAGTAACCTTCCTCCTGCTTCTTTCTGGCCCTAGTGTGTGCTGTGAGCACTGTATAAGTGGTTAATAGAGCTGCATAAGCTAATGGTTATTAAAACTACAAATATGCTAGTGATTAATTAAACTGTATATATAAACTAGTTGCTAATTAAAGCTATTCTATCCCTACTAATTGCAAACAGTAGAAGGTGTAACCTATTACACCTTAAAAGGAATATTTTCTCAACAAATCCCTCTCTTGACGTCTGAAGGACGTCACTTTCTTTACCTTTCTGTCCTGTTACACGCATGTGTCTGGCTCTGCCTCATCTGACCCTACCAGGCTGTTCTGCTCTTCCCATGCGGGGTAGGCCCTATAGGGAGGGGGTGGTGATGGTTCCTTGGAGAGGGCAGTGGTGATAGGACGGCCAACCAAAGAACGAATACAGGGTATTATACAACATCCACATGAGACCAGTATTGCAATGAACACACCCGCTGACACTGCTATTGACAAGATCAGGTCTTTCCATTTTCCAAACATGGTTTCCATCCACTTTCCAAATGGATTGTTCACACCTGATGCTTCCTGCATTTCTTTTGACAGTGCCTTCAGACTATTCAGTGCTTTTGTGACTGAACCGTCCGGCGCAGTGTTGTTGGGGATGACAGTGCAACACAGATCTCCAAACATTGAGCAAACACCCCCTTTTTCAGCAAGCAACATGTCTACAGCATTCTGTTCTGCATAGAAATCAAAGAAGTTGGGGCCAGCTGCTCAGCCAGGCCCTCTATTGCATCCCTAGTATGATTAGCCAAGCGAAGAACATTGTAATGCACATTATTAATACGATCAACATTTTTATTTACTGTTATCCATGGAATGATACATACGATACTCTCAAAACCTGCTGGTCTACCAATTTGTATTCATTAGGCACTCCTCTGGTTCACTCTGATTGTATCTATGTAGGTTGGACCTTTGTCCAGACTGAACTATCCTACTGCAGTTGCGTTATCAATTGGTGGAAATATGGATGCCAGAGTCATGCAATTTGATGGAGTAGCCATTTTAGTCATATTTGTCATGCATGCGTATCCTGTTGGGTCAGATTCAGGATATAGTGGTGCTGGTTCGGTGAACCTAGCTGGTCTAGCTGCAGCACAAGCTACACAGCCACTCATTTTGTTTTTTATAGCATTATCAACAATTCAATTTAACCAAACATTGTCGTTTCCATGTCCTGTAGCTAATTGGATCACCTGTTGGTTGGTGGTTGCTGAAAAGTCAAATTACAAATTACAAAACAAATTATGCATTTTGCGTCAGATTACCTCGGACCTCTGCTAGAGGTCTGGACGGCTCAGATGCTGGGGCACAGTGTGACAGGTGGTGCCAAGGTGCTCCTGCTTTACCTATGACTTGGACCGAGTGTGAAGTAACCTCCTTCACTTCGTACGGCCCTGTCCACCTGGGGTCAGTCCACTTTTCTTATGAACTTTGACCCTGACCCAGTCACCCTCTCGGATGAGATTTTTTTTACCTTTTCCTGGTCAGCTGCACTGGTTCGCTGGACCTGTTTGGAGAGAGCCTCCGTGAGAATGATTAATGCAGTCACATATGCCTTCATTTCAACTTGCTGCACATCTAGGTATATGTACATCTATGTATATGACTACCGTCTCTTGGAGGACCAGGCATTTGCCTCCCTGTCATTAACTCATGTGGTGAAAGATGCGTCTTATTTCCTTGTGCGCTCCTCACTGCCATTAGAGCTAATGGTAAAATTTCAACCCATGTCAGCTTTGATGCTGCACATGTTTTCGCTATTTTTGATTTTAGCGTCTGATTTGCCCTCTCTACCAGTCCTTGTGACTGTGAATGATACACTGATCCATAACTATGTCTGATTCCTAGTCTAAGGATAAGAGCCCATAGGTGCTTTGTAGACCTGAGGCTGGAATATGTTGCCCCTGTATCCAATGTGTGTTCCTGTCCATTTATTGTGCAAGTGAGAGTTGGCTCACTTGCTAGTCCAAATTTCATAGCGTCGGTGCCAGGTGGTTGTGGGGTGTCCTAGTAGGGGCCCTGATTGTAATACCCCCACTGTGTTTGTGGTGCTTGGTTGACATGTTCTCCAGAGCGAGGGTCAGTTGGCGCCCATAGCTCAGTGCCTCCTAGTGGTGGCTGGTATGGCTGTCCAGCTTGATCTTGATTTCTCGGATCCTGATTGCCTCTCCCTCTCTGGTAACCTCCTCTTCTTCCTCGTAGCGGGCCACGCGAGCGACAGTCACGTGAGTAGTGACCTGGCTTTCCACAGTTGTAGCAGTAGAAAGTTCCTCCTTGGTCATCCCATTGGGCGCCTCCTCTTTGTTGGTTCTGCTGCCATGGTTGTTGCATCATCATCACCTGTTCTGCTTGTGCTTCCTGCTGGGTCATCTGTTTCTTTTTATCTTTAGCAATCTTTTGAGCCCTTTCAAGCTCTGCCAGCTGTCTCTTCATTAGTGCCACTTGCAGTGATTTGAGCTCCACCTCTGATCCTTCCACCGCTGCCCTGTGTTTATCATAGTGATGCAGTACATGTTCTCTCCATGCAGGTTGAGTGAAGGAGGCAATACCCACTGTGTTTCCAATTGCGTCTCTTACTTTTTCGGGCAAGCCTTTGGTCACCATGCTCCTCCAGAGTGCTAATGATGTTGGCGATGTATCTGGGGACTCTCTGAAGATTGTTCTCCACACTTGCTCCGCACGAGCTAGAAGATCGGCAGCAGCCTCCCCAGGCTTGGCCGCGAAGGTGGACATTTGGCTGTGGTCTGTTGGAGTAGGGTACTCTCTCCTTAGGGACCGATGTAGTTCCTCCCTGATACTGCCTATTGGTGTGGAGTCTGGCAGCTGGTCCGTTCCAGCTGCAATTTCAATTTTGTCCAGCGTGTGCTGGTCAGTAGCTCGGGCTAACAGGCCTCTGTAGTCACCCAGTGCTAGGCTGTGTGTTGACGTGAATGTTCCCAACTCACTGATCCATGGCTCTGCTCCTGAAGTTAGCGACGGCAGTGCGGCCAGCAGTGTCGTCATATCCATGAAGGAGAAGGGGGTGAATGCCATTCGACGAGGCGCGCCTGCTGTTGGAGCCGGCCTGAGGGGCATCATGTGGCTGCGGAATGGTTTCCCACTTCGTGTTTGTCCCGCCTCCTCGGCCGTGCCTGTGAAGTCTCCGTTGATTTTCAGTTTCTTTATTGTCTTCACTGGTGTCCGTAGCTGGTACGCTCCTTCCTCCTCCTCTTCTTCTCTCTTATCTCTTGCTTCATCTTCACTTGGGTCGTGAAAAACCGAGTCAACCCCGCCAGCTGCCTGCTCACCCTCCCCCTCTATGGTGAGATCTGCCATCTCTGCTGGGAGCGGCGCTGTTGGATGGATCAAGTCAATCAACAGACGTGACTCTCTTCTTTCTTGTATTACCTGCATGCGCTTGATGTCGTTGACGAGGCGCTCTATATCTGCTGATTCTACTGGTGTCAGTTCCTCATCAGGAGCGTCATAACGTGCTCCGCTCTTTCGTCTAGGTGTGCCTGGTGTTTGAAGCTCACGGAGGCGTTCTTCCAGCACCTTCACTGTTCTTTCAACTTCCTTTGCTTTTCTTCTTCTATCTTTCTCTTGGGGGGAAGTCGGTATTTCCAGACTTCCTCCCTCCACTGTGAAGAATCCTTTCAGTTCTCCTTTTTTCACCTCCCTCTGTGGGGCCTGTATGAAGGGGTTGGAGGACACCTTCTCGGGCGGTGGAGGTGGCAGGTCAGGATACAGATTGCTTTGTTCATGCTCCTGCTTATTTTGGCTGTTAGGAGCATCGTTGTCGTGTGGGGGAGGGGCTGAGGGGTTTAAGGACGGAAATATGCCGCTGACATCTCTGGCGGCCCCTAGTGGTAAGCCTACTGCTCCAGCTGCCAGCTTCATCTCGTCCTTCTGTTCTCCCATGGGCATCGGCTTCCCGTCCATCCTCTTTGTGTCATAGTTAAAGCACCTCTTGATGTAGGGCCAAACTCCTCTCTCTTCATCTACTTGAGTCGACGCCTTCCTTTTCCCCCTGTTGAAACTTTTAGGATTTCTGTTCTCCCATGCCTTCTTCTTCTCTTCGTAGTGTTTCAGTACTTCTTTGCTTATCTGTTGCAGTTCTTCTCCCGTTGGAGGACTCCCACGTTCTCCATTCCAAATGTCTTTATCTTTCCATCTCTTTATCATCCTCTTAAATGCCTCTTTCTCCACTGGCCAATGCGTCTTTCTCCCATTCATTCTGCTCTGATTCTGGACCTCATTCTCCAAACTCCACAGATAATTGCTCACTTTCCCTGCCATGTCAAACTTCTCTGCACTGTTCACTGTGCACTGTGATTTGAAATATAAAATTTTGGAAGTAGTATTCTCAAATGTCCACTAGATGGAGCCAAGCCTCCTGTCAAAATGTTCCTGTTGCCCCTAGCAACTCTCTGTGTCCAGCTGGTTGCTTATCTCCAACTTTGAGCCTCTTGTGGCCTTGTTCTGTTTTCGCTCCTAACTTTGTTTAGTCTCCCAGTAAACTAAAGTATTAACCCCCAGCTGTCCCTCACACATACCAAATTAAAACTTTCGCCTCTAAAATACGCACAAATCACGTATCGATCTATTCTAATGTTTTATGTTTGTGTTTGATAGCTTTTTGTTTGGTCTCATATGTGTTCTCTGCTGCCCAACTGGCCCTCAAACTTTGAAAGTCACACACCAACAATTGCAGCAGGCAGTTGCAGCCCTCAGCTTTTTCTCTCA
>NC_136648.1:1078798-1083798 GCF_949748355.1 Melanostigma gelatinosum | reverse complement strand
TCACAAAGTACTTCTACATCAGACATCTGAGATCTTGTTCTTCCACCAAATGAAGCAAAACAGAAACTACATTTAACTTCAACTGCAGAAAACATGCAACAGATTTAACATGAATTTGGTTGCAGATAAACGTGTTAGTTTCGTTTATTTGCACATTTTAAAAAGAATACACAAACATAATGGAGATAAATAATATCTCAATGCAGGAAGAGGCAGAAAATCACACTGGGCCTATTTGAAGCCTCCATCTATATAATGTTAAAAACACTGACTTATTATACATAAGATATGATGAGTAGTATTTATGACAAAGTATTTTAACAAGATATAGGATATATAATAACAACAATAACCCAAAATGAAAGTGGATGTGAAATGTTTTTTTGTGCAGCTTTCATTTCCTCAGTCTTTATGTGACCCTGAAGGCCACATATCCTCATATCGATATGATATCCTCTAAACTAGAGGTGACGGAGCACATTTTAAGAATCGTTTGTTTCGAATAAGCAGATGTTGTGTGTCTCAAGTACCTCCAAAACATTTAACATCAACACATAAAGGAACACTTCATCCTTCAGTTTATCAAACATTCAACATCAACACATAAAGGAACACTTCATCCTTCAGTTTATCACAAACATTCAACATCAATACATAAAGGAACACTTCATCCTTCAGTTCATCACAAACATTCAACATCAACACATGAAGGAACACTTCATCCTTCAGTTTATCACAAACATTCATCATCAACACATAAAGGAACACTTCATCCTTCAGTTTATCAAACATTCAACATCAACACATAAAGGAACACTTCATCCTTCAGTTTATCACAAACATTCAACATCAATACATAAAGGAACACTTCATCCTTCAGTTCATCACAAACATTCAACATCAACACATGAAGGAACACTTCATCCTTCAGTTTATCACAAACATTCATCATCAACACATAAAGGAACACTTCATCCTTCAGTTTATCACAAACATTCAACATCAACACATAAATGAACACTTCATCCTTCAGTTTATCACAAACATTCAACATCAACACATAAAGGAACACTTCATCCTTCAGTTTATCACAAACATTCAACATCAACACAAAGGAACACTTCATCCTTCAGTTTATCACAAACATTTAACATCAACACATAAAGGAACACTTCATCCTTCAGTTTATCACAAACATTCAACATCAACACATAAAGGAACACTTCATCCTTCAGTTTATCACAAACATTCAACATCAACACATAAAGGAACACTTCATCCTTCAGTTTATCACAAACATTCAACATCAACACATAAAGGAACACTTCATCCTTCAATTTATCAAACATTCAACATCAATACATAAATGAACACTTCATCCTTCAGTTTTTCACAAACATTCAACATCAACACATAAATGAACACTTCATCCTTCGGTTTATCACAAACATTTAACATCAACACATAAATGAACACTTCATCCTTCAGTTTATCACAAACATTCAACATCAACACATAAATGAACACTTCATCCTTCAGTTTATCACAAACATTCAACATCAATACATAAAGGAACACTTCATCCTTCAGTTTATCACAAACATTCAACATCAATACATAAAGGAACACTTCATCCTTCAGTTTATTACAAACATTCAACATCAAAACATAAAGGAACACTTCATCCTTCAGTTTATCACAAACATTCAACATCAATACATAAAGGAACACTTCATCCTTCAGTTTATCACAAACATTCAACATCAATACATAAAGGAACACTTCATCCTTCAGTTTATTACAAACATTCAACATCAAAACATAAAGGAACACTTCATCCTTCAGTTTATCACAAACATTCAACATCAATACATAAAGGAACACTTCATCCTTCAGTTTATCACAAACATTCATCATCAACACATAAAGGAACACTTCATCCTTCAGTTTATCACAAACATTTAACATCAACACATAAAGGAACACTTCATCCTTCAGTTTATCACAAACATTTAACATCGACACATAAAGGAACACTTCATCCTTCAGTTTATCACAAACATTTAACATCGACACAAAGAAACACTTCATCCTTAAGTTTATCACAAACATTCAAAATCGACACATAAAGGAACACTTCATCCTTCAGTTTATCACAAACATTTAACATCAACACATAAAGGAACACTTCATCCTTCAGTTTATCACAAACATTCAACATCAACACATAAAGGAACACTTCATCCTTCAGTTTATCACAAACATTCAACATCAACACATAAAGAAACACTTCATCCTTCAGTTTATCACAAACATTCAACATCAACACATAAAGGAACACTTCATCCTTCAGTTTATCACAAACATTTAACATCAACACATAAAGGAACACTTCATCCTTCAGTTTATCACAAACATTCAACATTGACACAAAGAAACACTTCATCCTTCAGTTTATCACAAACATTCAACATCAACACATAAAGGAACACTTCATCCTTCAGTTTATCACAAACATTCAACATCAACACATCTGGACGTGTGTTTAACTTGACAGTAAAAAGTACAATATATACCTCAAAGATGTAGTACAGTAAAATGTACTCCGCGTGGTATCGTCATATTTGGATGTTTTAGTGATAAACTTTTATTTATTTTAATCTCTGATTTCACTAAATCCTCCAGGATGATAAATGAGTTCACGTCAAAGTGAAGAAAAACCTGAAACCAGATCAGACTCCTGATCCAGTCCCGGGCTCCGGCTCCGCTCCGGGCTTTCTTTCCTTCCTTCCGTCCTCTCCGGCTCAGCCGCCATTTCAGGAGTCTGCAGAGGCCTCTTCCTGTCATGGAGAAGAACAAAAGCTGCTCTGTCTTTGTCTGCAGCTTCACATTGAACATGCAGCGCTTACATCTACAGACGTGCAACCGAGCCCCCCCCCCCCACACACACACACACACACACACACAACAACACGAACACACACACTTTAAATTATTCACTTTAACATGTTGCTGAAAAAGAACAAGTGGAAAGGTCAAGTGGAAACACACACACAGAACAGTGTGTGTGCGTGTGTGTGTGTGAGAGTGCGTGTGTGTGTGAGAGTGCGTGTGTGTGTGAGAGTGCGTGTGTGTGAGAGTGCGTGTGTGTGTGAGAGTGCGTGTGTGTGAGAGTGCGTGTGTGTGTGAGAGTGCGTGTGTGTGTGTGAGAGTGTGTGTGTGTTCAAAGTTCAAAGTTCAAAGTTCAAAGTTCACTTTATTGTCAAAGTTTCCACATGTGTTATGCATACAGAAAATTCGAAATGCCGTTTCTCGCAGTCCCACAGTGTAATATAGACATGAACATATAACATATAATAGAATAAAATAGAATAAAGTTAAGAACATAAGGGCCTAGATAAAGGATTAAACAAGTAGCAGCAGAGAATAAAAAGTGACTGGTGCTGATAAAAAGTGACTGGTGCTGGATGAGGGAAGGGGTGTGAGGGGGAGTAGATGTCCTGGTATGTTCCATTTGAGGCAGTGGGGAAAGGTGGGTGAGGGGGAGGGTAGAGAGGTCAGGGGAGAGATGGCAGGGGGGGAGAGAGGGGGAGCGAGAGGAGAGAGGGAGGGAGAGAGTTCAGCATCCTGACCGCCTGGTGGAAGAAGCTGTTCCTCAGCCGGGTAGAGCTCGAACGGAGACTGCGGAACCTTCTCCCTGAAGGCAGGAGGCTGAAGAGGCTGTTGGAGGGGTGGGTGGGGTCACCCGCAATGCCGAGTGCTTTGCGGGTGAGGCGGGTGTTGTAAATGTCCTGTAGTGTAGGGAGTGAGACTCCGATGATCCTCTGGGCAGAGTTCACAATGCGCTGCAGGCTCTTGCGGTTGGAGGCGGTGCAGCTTCCGAACCACAGCGTGATGCAGCTGCTGAGGATGCTCTCAGTGGCGCCTCGGTAGAATGAGAGCATGATGGGGGGGGGGGCTCCTGCTCGCTTGAGCTTCCTGATGAAGTACAGGCGTTGCTGGGCCTTCTTTGCCAGTGCAGTGGTGTTGCTGTTCCAGGTGAGGTCATCTGTGATTGTCACACCCAGGAATTTGGTGCTGCTCACCTGCTCCACAGCAGCACCATTGATGGTCAGAGGGAGGGGGGGTTGGGAGTGGGTTCTCCTGAAGTCAACAACAATCTCCTTTGTTTTCCCCACATTGAGGAAGAGATTGTTGTTTTGGCACCAACGGACCAGCTGGTTCACTTCCTTCCTGTAGTTAGTCTCATCGTTGTGGCTGATGAGACCTACCACGGTAGTGTCGTCAGCGAACTTCACGATGTGGTTGGAGCTGTAGTTGGGTTTACAGTCATGGGTCAGCAGGGTGAAGAGAAGGGGGCTGAGCACACAACCTTGGGGGGCCCCCGTACTCAGTGTTAGTGTGTTCGAAGTGTTGTTGTTGACCCGAACAGCTTGTGGTCTCTCTGTGAGGAAGTCCAACAACCAGTTGCAGAGAGAGGGGCTGAGGCCCAGGTCTGTAAGTTTACACACAAGCTGCTGGGGGATGATTGTATTGAATGCTGAGCTGAAATCTATGAACAGCATTCTGACGTAGGAGTTCTTAGTGTCCAGGTGTGTGAGGGCTGGGTGTAGAGCGGAGGAGATTGCATCCTCTGTGGACCGTTTAGTTCGGTAAGCAAACTGAAACGGGTCCAGGGAGGGAGGAAGGGTGGATTTGATCTGCTTCATGACCAGCCTTTCGAAGCACTTCATGATGGTAGAAGTCAATGCGACGGGGCGGTAGTCGTTGAAGCAGGCTGGAGATGACTTCTTCGGCACAGGAATGATGGTGGTTTCCTTGAAGCACGTGGGAACAACAGCCTGGCTCAGGGAGGTGTTAAAGATGTCGGTGAGGACATCCGTGAGCTCCTCTGCGCAGTCCCTCAGCACACGACCAGGAATGTTGTCAGGTCCCGCAGCCTTGCGGGTATTAATCCTCAGCAGTGTGCTCCTCACACTGGCTGGGGACAGGCACAGAGC
>NC_136648.1:1070000-1078598 GCF_949748355.1 Melanostigma gelatinosum | reverse complement strand
GCGGGGGGCAAACCTTTAGGCTCGGGGCCACATTGAGTTTTAAAATGTGACAGACGGGCCGGCCAGCAGCAGATGAATGAGTGTGTGAACTCATATACATTACCAGTAAAAGCCGTGAGCTGAACAGGAACTTGCATTTAGTTCCAGTGGGAACAGTGCTGCTGGTCACCCTTTAAACCAGAGCGTCAACGTCTGGTGTCAGTTGGTTGTGGAGATTCTCAGAACAGATCTGAGGTGTTCATCAGTCAACTGGGATCTTACACCGTATTGTTTTATTGCATAAATGCAGATTTTATCATGCACTTACTTATTAAGCAGTCATCTTTGACACAGAGTTTTTAGTGTGCAGGTTAATGACTGAGGTCTTTGTAGCAGTTTGATTCTTTGAAGGATCATACAGATATTTAACTGTCACATGATCAGAGCTCTGCTCTGTGAAGTCTTTCCTTGTCTCCGCCCTGTGTCACGGTGTGGGTGCATCTCACTGGCGTCAGGAGACGTATCAGAATACCCTTATTTTATTGGCTAAACTGCATCACGTGACGTGATTTACAACGCATTGGTCGGTGTTTTTCCTGCACAGCTGAACAAAGTGGCGTAAATGCTGGAAAGGAGCGTGAATAACTCCGCTGCATGAAGCAAAGGCCACTGAAAACGGGTCCGCGACGAACCACCAGTTGAGCCTCACTGGTCTGCAGGATGGTGACGAGCGGTGAACAGCTGTTTGTGTGGCGTGTCTTCCGTCTCTTCCTGTTTCCTTCACCTACATTCCCCTGGGTCCTAAGCCCCTCCCTGTACAGCTTCTTATCGCCTCTTTGCACCAACGTACATTGATAACAAACACCACGCATATTACGGTAATCAGCGTTATTATGTGTAAACTATCGGTGCATCTCCGGTCTGTGTTCCTCCTGCATCGCTCTGTTCTGTTCTTTAACTTACTTACTCGTTACTGGAGGACGGAGCCTCTCAGCTGTTAGCAGACTGTTGTGCTAGCTAGCAGGCTCACTCGCGAGCTGTACCCAGCATGCAGTTCGGCGGTGAAATTTTATAAATGTACAATTATTAGTGTTACACATTGTTTGTGTCACAGACTGTTGTGTGCTGTGGTGTTTCTCTGTTACAGAGCGTTAGTTGTGGGTTGTTCATTGTTTATTCGTTGTTATGAAGTTCCCTCTCAACACATATAAGAGAACGAGCGCTGCCAGCAGCAAAGAACACATTCAGCTGCCTGTTGAAAGCAGACAGCAGTTGGTTCTCCTATGCACCGGTATAATGTATGTGAAGAATTCATATCATACTGGAAATAAGAGCCGGTATACTGCCCAGCCCTCGTCTTTATTATACTTTGGGCAATTTTGTACCAATATCTGACGGGCCGGATTAAAAGGCCCAACGGGCCGTATCCGGCCCGCGGGCCGTAGTTTGCCCGTGCCTGCTTTAGACGTTTAAAGAGGATCTCTGAGTTTTCAGTCTAGTTTCCTGATGAGGAGTTCTCTGCAGCTGTTTGACATGTTAAGGTGCGTTCACACCGGACGCGTAGATTTTTTGACGCGTGTCGAGATTACATACAAAGTCTGCACAGACGCGATGAGACTGGCCCGCCGCGATGGCGCGGCGCGTTGGACGCATTTTGAAATTTGTGTTGGAGTGAAAGGAGTGAAAGGAGTGAAATGAGTGTGAGTTCAGTTCAGGCTCACACTTGATGCTCGTCACAGATTCACAGACGCAGCTGTGAATGAAATAATGAATGAAATAATGAATGAAATTTCTGTGAAAGAATAATAATTTATTCCAAGGTACTCGTAGTTTACTTGAAAACTTCCGTTTCATGTAACTGTATAGTTAATATTGAAATATTGTACTTTTCACTAACTATTTATCTGACAGCTTCAGAAATATCAGATATAAAAGTAAAACACAAGGAACTATCAATACTTTAACTACATTTAGATGATGATACTTACATACTTTTACTTCAGTAAGGTTTTGTTGCAGGACTTTTACTTGTACTGGAGTATTTTCAGAGTGTGGTATTAGTATTTTTACTGCAGTAAAGTATCTGAGTACTTCTCACGGCTGTAGTTTGACAGAGTGCTTTAACATTATTCATGTTTATTTACCCTTCTTGTTTACGGCTCGTAGTAAAGGGATGTGTACATGTGTGTACATTGTGTGTACATTGTGTGTACATGTGTTCATTATAAATGAAGAAATAAACAAATAATGAAAAAGTAAAAAAGAAAATTGGGCAAAAAAAACAAAAATATACAAATATTTACTCAAGTCATTTGTTGATTTCATGTAAATAATATGATATTATTAACTTTGTGCTGTTTGAGGCAGAATGTGACCACCAGAGAGCAGCAGAGACACCGAGCTGCTGCTGCAAGTACTAAAACTACTACTACATGTAGTACTACTGCAACTACTACTACTACTACATGTAGTACTACTGAAACTACTACTACTACTACATGTAGTACTACTGCAACTACTACTACTACTACATGTAGTACTACTGCAACTACTACTACTACTACATGTAGTACTACTGAAACTACTACTACTACTACATGTAGTACTACTGCAACTACTACTGCTACTACATGTAGTACTACTGAACTACTACTACTACTACATGTAGTACTACTGCAACTACTACTGCTACTACATGTAGTACTACTGAAACTACTACTACTACTACATGTAGTACTACTGAAACTACTACTACTACTACATGTAGTACTACTGCAACTACTACTACTACTACATGTAGTACTACTGCAACTACTACTACTACTACATGTAGTACTACTGAAACTACTACTACTACTACATGTAGTACTACTGCAACTACTACTACTACTACATGTAGTACTACTGAAACTACTACTACTACTACATGTAGTACTACTGCAACTACTACTGCTACTACATGTAGTACTACTGAACTACTACTACTACTACATGTAGTACTACTGCAACTACTACTGCTACTACATGTAGTACTACTGCAACTACTGCTGCTACTACATGTAGTACTACTGAAACTACTACTACTACTACATGTAGTACTACTGCAACTACTACTACTACATGTAGTACTACTGCAACTACTGCTACCACATGTAGTACTACTAAAACTACTGCTACTACATGTAGTACGACTAAAACTACTACTACTACTACATGTAGTACTACTGCAACTACTGCTACTACATGTAGTACTACTGCAACTACTGCAACTACATGTAGTACTACTGAAACTACTACTACTACATGTAGTACTACTGCAACTACTGCTACTACATGTAGTACTACTGCAACTACTGCTACTACATGTAGTACTACTGCAACTACTGCTACTACATGTAGTACTACTAAAACTACTGCTACTACATGTAGTACTACTAAAACTACTGCTACTACATGTAGTACTACTGCAACTACTGCTACTACATGTAGTACTACTGCAACTACTGCTACTACATGTAGTACTACTGCAACTACTACTACTACATGTAGTACTACTGCAACTACTGCTACTACATGTAGTACTACTGCAACTACTGCTACTACATGTAGTACTACTAAAACTACTGATACTACATGTAGTACTACTGAAACTACTACTACTACTACTACATGTAGTACTACTGCAACTACTGCTACTACATGTAGTACTACTACCTCATTATCATAATAAAATCAAATAATATTTTATAATTTCACCGTTTTAACTTGAATGAAAACTTTTACAAAAAGAGGTGTAATATTATTAAATATAAACGGAAATATATTATAATAATATAAATATCTAACTTCAAATGATTAAATATCTATATAAAATATAACAACAATAAACTAATAAATAAATCATCAACAAAGACGAAATAAAATAAACTTATAAAGAAAAATATAATGAGTTGTTGAATCCAGAAATAAAACTATAAACAGCGAGTTATTATATTTTAATTGTGATAAAACAAATATTATCAATAGTGTTCTTGGTTGTTAAAACATTTACATTTTGTTATAAAGTAAATATATCAATCAAACTTTATTGGCATGACACCTTTTACACGGCTGAGAGCCTTTAAAGGATAAATATTAACAGTCAAAGTATTTGGGAAAATAAAACACATGATCGTGATCATGAAGTCTGCTGCCAGCAGAGGGAGACAGAGACCAGAACATGAAGTCACTGGATCTCTGACTGAGCCTCTGATGGACTCTGATGGACTCTGATGGACTCTGGACTCTCATGGACTCTGGACTCTGGTGGACTCTGATGGACTCTGGTGAACTCTGATGGACTCTGATGGACTCTGGTGAACTCTGGACTCTGATGGACTCTGATGGACTCTGGTGAACTCTGATGGACTCTGATGGACTCTGGACTCTGGTGAACTCTGGACTCTGGTGGACTCTGATGGACTCTGGTGGACTCTAATGGACTATTTTTATATATATATAAGTACAACATATTCAAATATATTTATATTAGTCAATTGTTTACATCTAAAGTACATTTAGCATTTATGATATTTTGTCACAAACATCACAGAAATGTGTTTTTTTTTTATCTCAGCAGTCTGAACCAACATCATCAATGAATCATCATCTTCTTAATACAATTAGATCAGATGTACACTACACACTGACTGGTGACATCACCGTGTGTGTGTGTGTGTGTGTGTGTGTGTGTCCATCTGCCTGCTGCAGGACTCTATAGAGATCAATAATTAAACACGGCTAATGGGCTGTGAGCTGCAGCCAGGGACATCTGTCTGTGTGTGTGTGTGTGTGTGTGTGTGCCAGACTGAGCATGCTCAGTACAGCTGTATCATAACGAGGTCAGAGCCTGAGTTTGACCTGCTCACCTCCAGACACACGACATCCGCTGAGATCCAGTTTAAATATTAATGCTGCTGATGTTTGTAGTAGTACTGATAGGAATACCAGCAGTAGTGCAAACACATGTACGAGTACATCTATAACATGAACATTTAAACAATAGATCTCAAAGCTGCTGTTATGTTCCCAAACCTTTTTCTTAAATATGACTTGATATTTCAGCTGGAGACAGCTCTCTGGACTGTAGACGCCTTTTATTAGTCAACATGATGACATGTGTTTGTGGGCGGTGCCTAGAATAATCCTCTGAACATGTTAGTTAAAGCTGGCTAGCAAGTTGTGGCTGACTAGCCATCTTGTCCATCTCCAGAGCTGGTTAGTTAGCTTGTCCATCTCCAGAGCTGGTTAGTCAGCTAGTTAGCTTGTCCATCTCCAGAAGTGGTTCGTTAGCTAGTTAGCTTGTTCATCTCCAGAGCTGTCTAGTTAGTCAGCTAGCTTGTCCATCTCCAGAGCTGGGGAGTTAGCTTGTCCATCTCCAGGGCTGGCTAGTTAGTCAGCTAGCTTGTCCATCTCCAGAGCTGGTTAGTTAGCAAGTTAGCTTGTCCATCTCCAGAGCTGTCTAGTTAGTCAGCTAGCTTGTCCATCTCCAGAGCTGGTTAGTCAGTTAATTAGCTTGTCCATCTCCAGAGCTGGCCAGTTAGCTAGTTAGATTGTCCATCTCCAGAGCTGGCTAGTTAGTTAGCTAGCTTGTCCATCTCCAGAACTGGTTAGTTACCTAGTTAGCTTGTCCATCTCCAGAGTTGGTTAGTTAGCTAATTAGCTTGTCCATCTCCAGAGCTGGCTAGTTAGCTAGTTAGCTTGTCCAGCTCCAGAGCTGGTTAGTTAGCTAGTTAGCTTGTCCATCTCCAGAGCTGTCTAGTTAGTCAGCTAGCTTGTCCATCTCCAGAGCTGGCTTGTTAGCAAGTTAGCTTGTCCATCTCCAGAGCTGGCTTGTTAGCAAGTTAGCTTGTCCATCTCCAGAGCTGGTTCGTTAGCTAATTAGCTTGTCCATCTCCAGAGCTGGTTAGTTAGCTAGTTAGTTTGTCCATCTCCAGAGCTGGCTAGTTAGTCAGCTAGCTTGTCCATCTCCAGAGCTGGTTAGTTAGCTAGTTAGCTTGTCCATCTCCAGAGCTGTCTAGTTAGTCAGCTAGCTTGTCCATCTCCAGAGCTGGCTTGTTAGCAAGTTAGCTTGTCCATCTCCAGAGCTGGTTCGTTAGCTAATTAGCTTGTCCATCTCCAGAGCTGGTTAGTTAGCTAGTTAGTTTGTCCATCTCCAGAGCTGGCAAGTTAGTCAGCTAGCTTGTCCATCTCCAGAGCTGGCTACTTAGTCAGCTAGCTTGTTGGACTAAATATCTCATCCCAGTGTAACGTTAACATGGAAGCAGGGCGGAATTAGCGAGGTAGCTAAGTAGCAAAGCCTTCCTCTACTTAGCTTGCTAACTGGTAACAGAAAATAAGCCCAACAGCGGAACATCTCTTCATCGCTCTCATAGCTTAGCCTGGTGTTTGTGGTTCAAGGACTACAGATTAAATCTCTTCATCAATATACATGCTTAAACAAAATACAACATGTTCATCAGAGAGCTTTAAATGAGTTGGTGTGTTTTCGGCAGAACCTGCTCACAGTCTTTATGCTAAGCTAAGCTAACCACATCCTGACTCTAGCTGCATACACACAGACATGAGATTGATATCTCACTCACAGAAAGGCATCAAATAGGCTCCAAGTTTCCATCCTCAGGTCAGTTTAAAAAGCATCACTGGGGGAGTTCATGCAGCTCTTTGTTTCTGTCACATGAACAGGAAGTCACACTTTTGCCTCTTCCTGTTTCAGATGCTCACTTTTCATTTCTTGGGCTCTACTGTGAGGGGGTGCGTAACGTTTTCATACACTGATACTAATCTTTCAGTAAACTGTGTTTTTTGCTGATTAACTTATCGGCTGACTCTCCGTTTAAAACCTCAGAACACATACAGGCTTTGTTTCGTAAAAACACTAATTATTGTAAAGTTTGTAGGAGAAAATTTATGACTGGAGGGCCGTCGGTTCGATTCCCAAACTGGTAGACAAAAACAATCTGGTTTGGACAGAGAAAGGTCCTCTCTCATTACCGCCATTGAGGCGCCCTTGAGCAAGGCACTAAGGCTACATCCATACTACAAAAACAACTTACTTCACCCTCCAGCATCTGCACTCCCCAGGAACCTACACCAGGATCCTGTTTGTGGACTTCAGCTCTGCCTTCAACACCATCATCCCGTCTCTGCTGCATAGCAAGCTCTCCCAGCTGCACGTGCCCGACTCCACCTGCAAGTGGATCACAGACTTCCTGTCTGACAGGAAGCAGCACGTGAAGCTAGGAAAACACGTCTCAGCCTCCAGGACCATCAGCACCGGTTCCCCCCAAGGCTGCGTTCTTTCCCCTCTCCTCTTCTCCCTGTACACCAACAGCTGCACCTCCAGTCACCAGTCCGTCAAGCTCCTGAAGTTCACGGATGACACCACCCTCATTGATCTCATCTCTGGTGGGGATGAGTCCGCCTACAGGTGGGAGACTGACCATCTGGTGACCTGGTGCGGTCTGGACAACCTAGAGCTCAATGCTCTAAAGACAGTGGAGATGGTTGTGGATTTCAGGAAGAACGCAGCCCCACCAGCCCCCATCACTGTGTGTGGCTCCCCCGTCGACGTGGTGGAGTCCTTCCTCTTCCTGGGCTCCATCATATCCCAGAACCTCAAGTGGGAGCTGAACATCAGATCCATCACCAAGAAGGCTCAGCAGAGGATGTACTTCCTGAGGCAGCTGAAGAAATTCAACCTGCCAAAGACAATGATGGTGCATTTCTACACAGCCATCATTGAGTCCATCCTCTGCTCCTCCATCACCGTCTGGTACGCTGCAGCCACAGCCAAGGACAAGGGCAGACTGCAGCGCATCATTCGCTCTGCTGAGAAGGTGATTGGCTGCAATCTGCCGTCCCTCCAGGACTTGTCCGAGCAAGAAAGATTGTTGCTGACCCCTCCCACCCTGGACATGATCTATTTGTTCCCCTTCCATCTGGCAGGAGGCTGCGGTCCATCAGAACTAAGACCACACAAACAGTTTCTTCCCGTCGGCATTCGGGCTCATGAACAGAGCCCGGGTCCCCCACTGACTCTGTCATCCCCAGGACATTTCCTTCTGGTCTCTTTCCTTCTGGTCTCTTTCCTTCTGGTCTCTTTCCTTCTGGTCTCTTTCCTTCTGGTCTCTTTCCTTCTGGTCTCTCCCCTGCACAGAGCAGAGAGTGTCCTGGGAAAAACGGTTCTCATGAAGACCAGAACCAGAAAGGCAGAAAGGACAGAGGGGACAAGCAGGACGGACATGAGGGAACAAGTGGAGCTCAGGAGGCGAGGATGGAGGAGACAAGTGTGGGCGAGGGTGGAGGAGACAAGTGTGGCCCAGGAGGCGAGGGTGGAGGAGACAAGTGTGGCCCAGGAGGCGAGGGTGGAGGAGACAAGTGTGGCCCAGGAGGTGAGGGTGGAGGAGACAAGTGTGGCCCAGGAGGCGAGGGGGGAGGGGACAAGTGTGGCCCAGGAGGCGAGGGTGGAGGAGACAAGTGTGGCCCAGGAGGCGAGGGGGGAGGGGACAAGTGTGGCCCAGGAGGCGAGGGTGGAGGAGACAAGTGTGGCCCAGGAGGCGAGGGTGGAGGCGATAAGTG
>NC_136648.1:1032500-1065000 GCF_949748355.1 Melanostigma gelatinosum | reverse complement strand
GCCGACGCTCTCTCCTTCTCTACGGCGTGACGCCGTCGCTCTCTCCTTCTCTACGTCGTGACGCCGACGCTCTCTCCTTCTCTACGTTGTGATGCCGTCGCGCTCTCCTTCTCTACGTCGTGACGCCGACGCTCTCTCCTTCTCTACGTCGTGATGCCGTCGCGCTCTCCTTCTCTACGTCGTGACGCCGACGCTCTCTCCTTCTCTACGTCGTGATGCCGACGCTCTCTCCTTCTCTACGGCGTGACGCCGTCGCTCTCTCCTTCTCTACGTCGTGACGCCGACGCTCTCTCCTTCTCTACGTCGTGATGCCGTCGCGCTCTCCTTCTCTACGTCGTGACGCCGACGCTCTCTCCTTCTCTACGTCGTGATGCCGTCGCGCTCTCCTTCTCTACGTCGTGACGCCGACGCTCTCTCCTTCTCTACGTCGTGATGCCGACGCTCTCTCCTTCTCTACGTCGTGATGCCGTCGCGCTCTCCTTCTCTACGTCGTGACGCCGACGCTCTCTCCTTCTCTACGTCGTGATGCCGTCGCGCTCTCCTTCTCTACGTCGTGACGCCGACGCTCTCTCCTTCTCTACGTCGTGATGCCGACGCTCTCTCCTTCTCTACGGCGTGACGCAGACGCTCTCTCCTTCTCTACGGCGTGACGCCGACGCTCTCTCCTTCTCTACGTCGTGATGCCGACGCTCTCTCCTTCTCTACGTCGTGACGCCGACGCTCTCTCCTTCTCTACGTCGTGATGCCGTCGCGCTCTCCTTCTCTACGTCGTGACGCCGACGCTCTCTCCTTCTCTACGTCGTGACGCCGTTGCTCTCTCCTTCTCTACGTCGTGACGCCGTCGCTCTCTTCTTCGCTACGTCGTGACGCCGTTGCTCTCTCCTTCTCTACGTCGTGACGCCGTTGCTCTCTCCTTCTCTACGTCGTGACGCCGTCGCTCTCTTCTTCTCTACGTCGTGACGCCGTTGCTCTCTTCTTCTCTACGTCGTGACGCCGTCGCTCTCTTCTTCTCTACGTCGTGACGCCGTCGCTCTCTCCTTCTCCTTCTAAAAATCCTACAAAAAGAGACGACATAACGTGATTTGAGTTAGACTTAATAGGGGGAGTATTCATTTACTTTATCATTTCCACAAAGGTTATTATCGGATAATAATAATGTAATATTGATATAATAATATAATATAATATTGGTCACTGAAGTTCAATGCGATGCAGAACATTTGTGCATACAAACTTTAACTGACCGAGTTTAATAGAATCAATTAAAAATAAACACAATGATGCGTTTTGGACAAAGCCGATGGTTTGTACTGGAAAGATGACTTTTAAAGAAAGATTGTAATCGCACAACTATGTATTTGGCACGAAGGAAACGTGATACAAAGACACCTCGAGGTGATGATCACTGATCTCTCTCTCCTCAGTGTAACGTCATACATAAGGCATCATGTCCTTGCCGGGCTAATCGATAAAGAGAGAGAGAGAGCTCATGGTGATTCAACAGTGAAATCAAGCTGTGGGCGAGCGAGGATGGGATTGTCATGTGACCCGATGGAGGAAGACGAGGAGAGAGACAGAGGAGTTTCATTGGCTGTTATTTATTAACTGATGACACAATGAAAAAAAACAACCTTCATCATCATCAGTCGAACAAATTCTGCTCAAATTTAAAAGTACGTCGACAGCCGAACATGTGACCGTGATCATGAATGTGCTGCTCTCACACACTACAGCAGCAGTGAGCTCCAGCACTGATGTTGGTGAAACGTCCGTCAGTTTCAACTGCACAGCCTCAGATCACAGATGCGTCTCAGAGGTGCTCTGCAATCTGCACACATGAGACTCCGTCCTGAGAGCCCAGTAGGAGGCCCCTCCATGGAGAACACAGACCCTCAGACGGCCTCAAAGAAAGAGGGGATGAAGTAAAACAATGAGAGACGGAGAGAGTGTTAGATCAGTCACAATGCTCAACCCCCCCCAACAGGACTGATGCGGGAGGAAACCTGGAGCTGACACATGAACCGCACTTCTCTCTGCTTTACATGGAGCTCAGCACTTCATGTTGAGAGGAAGTCACAGACCAGCTGTCTGCACTTCCTCTGGTGCCCGATAACGTACCGCACACGTCCACAGACACCGTGCGTTATCATATGTTACACGTAACCGTAAAGGTTATTAAGAGATGTCTGACTATAAGGAGACAATACACCGTCAGACACGAGTGAAGGAATGCTTTATTTTGACTTATTGTGAATGAACTGCAGACTCCGTTTTCAACAGTTTACCTGAAGCGCAGAGACGCAGAGACGCAGAGACGCAGAGACGCAGAGACGCAGAGACGCAGAGACACAGAGACGCAGAGACGGCTCCCTGCAGATCAGAGTCACGTCTTTATTCCTCATATTCACAACTATTACATTCGTTGGCAATAACTTCTTTGTTCTCAGGCTCCGTGGAGCAAAGCTTCAGTATAAGGAGGAGATAGTGCAGAGGTTCAAATATATAAATAAGTAGAATATATACACAGATTATACTGCAGTATAATAGTGTGGTAGACTGTGTGTGAAGTGCAGCGGTACAAACAGTGAGTGATGCACAGAGTCATAATCACACCGCTGCATTAAATATCTGTTCATAAAACAAAGAGTTGTTCAGCTTTCTGTGTAGAGAAGAGATGAAAATCCAAAAGATGAGGAGTCTCAATGGATCACCAGAGAACAATAACAGGAAGTGCATCGACTCCCCGTCCTAAAGAACAGGAAGATCAAACGAATAAAATAACACGCTATTGTGAAAAAAAGGTTTTATCTGTAGTTAAACATACTTTAAATATACGAACACATACAAATGTTGTATTTGTCTGATGGATCGTAATTATATAAATCAGCAAACTGGCATTTTAGGATGACAACATAATGAAGCGCTGCGTGTTTGTTCCTGTGTTTGTGCGTCGGATGTGTTGCAGTCATCGGGCTGCTGAGCAGGTGCTGCTCCAGAGGACAGGCTGCAGCAGACGCTGCTTCTTCTCTGCTTCAGGTCCAAACACGTCGGAGAACCTCGCTTCTCTCTTTCACTGCCTCTCTGCGGTTCCTCTGGTTTCTCCTCCAGCGAGCTCTGAGCTGTGACGAGAGAAGCTGAAGAGTCTGTTCGTCTCTTCATGTAGACCAGACTCACCCCCTGTGGGGGGACGTGGACCTGGATTAACTCTGAACCTGGATTAGTGTCGGCTCGCAGGCTCCAGATACCTCAACTCCAGTTTAAACACTCGGCATTCAGGAGCTTCACTGAGACACGAGGTGGTTCAGTGGGCACTTTCAGATGTATTCATTCAGATGCATCAGTTATTAAACGATTATACAGATCTTTGATAAAAGCAAAGTAGGTTTATTTGTGCAGCTCCAAGGTTTTCATGAGCCAGAGACACACAGTGATACAAACACATGTTTGATGTGATCTTAGCATTTTAAGTCTCTGTTGTGGTTTCCTTCCCTAAATACAATCTGGTCTATATATCTAAATATATATATTCATATATATAAATACATATTTATATATATATATATACATAATAATATATATATCTATATGAATACATATCTATATTTATACATATGTATGCGAGGAGAAACCCCCCACGTAGTATAATATCTCTAAACGTCTGATCGAGCGTCCTCGTATGACCGAGGATTAGACGGTGATCCGGGATCTGTCACCAAACGACGTCCAGCACATCAAAACATTTAGTTGTTGTTTTGGTTTCAGCGTTATGATTGTACATTTTTCTTCCAGACGTAGTTTCTTGCATTTCGTATCACCTCCTCGTCCAAGTTCAGTTCCTGGAACTCGTCCCTTTAAAAAGGAAAACAATAAAACCCAAACCCAGGACGAAGGTAACGATACGTTCCGCTCACGAAGAAGGGCCGTTTAAATGTTGCGTCTAAAAGATGAGAAAGATATCTGCCACGCTGTGATTGACCTTCGCTGTTCGCCATTGATTGTTGTGAACATTGCCATCGCTACCGCATTGCATTGTGGGGTATTTGTGATGCTTGTGCACCCTGTAATATTCTCACATCCTGTTTTAGCCACAATGAGCTTCAGGTTTTCAGAATTGTGAGCAAGTCGTAATACTTTAAATACATAAATACTGAGATACTTTCATCGGTGGGCCACTTTACAATAAAAGCTTGTAAAATGTTACAGTGTGGATGAACCACACACTCAAAACACGGTGAGACGATGTGTCGGGAGGCAGAGTTTGGTTCTGATGAAGGCTCACTCAGACACCCGGGTTAGTATTTTAATAATAAATTAAAACAATCATGAACTCTCTGAGATTATGGCGGTAAAAAAAGAAGAAAGAAAAAGGAAGCAACACTTGAAAAAAAAAAAAAAACCTGAAGTGAAACTCTACACTGAGTCGCTCCACACGAGTCCAGAATCCAGACTCCAGGAGCCGCTGTTTGCAGCGCGCCAACTTGAGCCCCGGGTTTGAATTGACGGACGTCCGCAAGCAGCCAATCAGCGACGAAGCCTCGTTTATTCCACTCGGGTCGACCAATCAGAGTCGGAGTGCGTCACCGGAGCAGAATGTGACTGTGGGCGTCCCACCCCCCCTCCCCCACCTCCTCCTTCTCCTATCTCCCTCATCACGAGCGAGCAATGGCGGCTGCTTTTTTTGTGTGTGTGCCGCTTTTGTCCTTCTCATGTTCAGCTTGTAAAAGCCATGTTTTTACAAAACTCGGTAAGGAAAAAAAACAAAACCAATACGTGTGTTGTGTCACTTCATGAGCACATATGTCATTTTATTTCCGCCGCACTTCATCGTCTCATCGCATGTTCTTGTTATGTCGCACTTCTTCTTCTCTAACAATGGCGGAGGAGGAAATGAGGCCACGAGCACTAAACTAAACCCCGCTCCCTTTGCACACACTTCAACACTGTGTCGAAGCGTTTCCATTAAACAAAGATTGTGCGTGTTTTTTGTATCCGTGTATCGACCTTGACGCACGAATTAATAGGTTATGTAAAAAAAGAAGCGTGAAGTGCGCAGACCGAGATGAGTGAGGGAGATTCAAACATGGATTCCGGGGAAAGGGGGCGGGGCCTACGAGCGCAGGAGCTGAGATCAGACATGGCGGCGTTTCTTTACCCCGTTTTAAACGTGATTGATACGTGTGTTCATGGGGGCGACTTTAGAGGTGATGGTAGCGTTGTAAAAAAATACTTTAATCCACTAAACACGGTCCGTGTCGTCCATGTTTCATTTCCCCTCCTCTGAATACTCTGCTCACGGAAGGCGGGAGAAACGGTCCGTAGACGCTGCGCGACTCGACCAGATGAACATCAATCAATCAAACTGTGACAGTTAACGTCAACCGAGAGCCGCCTCTTCGATACAACCGAGTGCGTAGCTCGGTGTGAACTTACCGTTTCACGGTGTTTTAAAAACAGGGAATTTTAACGGTTTACTCGGAGTGTTTTTGTTGCTTTTATTGTTGTTTTAGTAGAGAAAGGACAGTTGCAGAGGCTGACGGGAGTTAAGAGGGGGAAAGGGGGCGTGGTCTGTCTTATTTGTTTTTCATCCATTGTTCAACTCCAACGCGCTGAGGAGAACACCTCTGTGGAGCCGTCAACCAATCAGCTGCCGCCGTCCTCCCGCCTTAGCTCCGCCCACCAGCCTATATTAAAGGCTCGGCCGTCAGCAGCGCTGGCCACTGGCACAATATAACACTGATTGATCCACCAAATACACAGCGAGGAGAGGATTTACTTTCTTCAACCCTTTCATTTTCAAGCCGTCCTTTATTTTATTGAACGAAAAACAAACAAACAAACAATGGCAGACACAAAAGTTGACTCCGGCTCGGACCTCACTGCCAAGGTAAGGACCCAGAATAAAGCTGGAGGGGTTTTGTTTCTCCAGAGCTCGATCACAGATTCATTTAGTTTTTTCCGTCTTCGCTTCGCGCGCATTCGGACTCTGGAGAAGTGGGAGAGCCTTATGGGACACGCTGGAGGAAGGAGAGGAGAGGGGAGGAGGAGAAAGGAGCCGGTGTTTGGGCTCCTCTTGATGGGAAAGCGTCCCCCGGTTGGCGAGCAGAGGGGGGTCTCTCCGGTACATGTGAAATCGGTTGTGCGTTTTTACACGGAGCTCCGTGTCTCTCATTGTGTGTCCGGAGCGGAACGGAACGGTCGTTGCGCGGGGTTCTTTGTTTACAAGACGGGGCTCCTCGCAGAGAGACACTTAACCCGCTTCTTCTTCTCTTTATTATTTGAATATGTATTTATCTCTTTAACCTCCGCCGCTGACGCGCCTATTGGTTCCACGTCTTGCAGGCTGATTGATGCCCAATATTCCGTGTTGTTGTTTATTATTGTTAATGAAGAGTGACGAGCAGCGCAGTGGTCGTTCTGAAGGCTCCAGCTGGGTCTGTAGTGCGAAGTTGGTCCGTTTGAATGGAGGACGGAGCGGAGAGGCGGTGCGTAATCCTCACCAATGTCAAACTTTCCGAGCTCTCTCCACTTCCTGCGTTTTACAAGATTCTCACTTTGTTGTTTTTTACAAAAAGGGCCCCGGTAGACCTGTCCTTACCGTGTGACCCGGTTTCTTTACCGACTCGGTAAAAGCTGCTGCTGCAGCCGGTTGAACGCGCTCCGCTCCTTCAGCCTCCGGAGGAACCGGAGAGCGTAACGTTACGCACGGAGAGCAGCGGGCTTCCGCTTCTTCTTCTTCAGTATTTTATTTTTTAGCATGTTTTGCAGAGCGCGTCGATGTCTCTCAGGGGGAAAGTTTCTCTTTCTTTTTTTCCTGTAATGCAACCTCTGTGTGTGTGTGTGTGTGTGTGTGTGTGTGTGCGTGTCTCTCTCTCTCAATGTGTGTGTGTGTGTGTGTGTGTGTGGCCGCGCAGTGGAGGTGTGTGTGATGTGACGGTGCTTTGGTTTCCCCGCTTTGTGTGTGTGCGTTGTCATTCGGGTTTTTTCTCCATCTTACTTTGTGCGTAAATGTGAACATCTCCAGTCGGGCTTTGGATCACATCGGGTAAAACTTTAATTGGGGGGGGGGGGTCTCCGGGTCTCCGCAGCAGAGAATATGATCCAGCTCTAATAAGAGCAGCATCGAGCTGCATAATTATGAGTGATTAGAACAAATGCACATATGGAGAGCACGCGGAGGGGGGACGCTAAGTTGCTGGTATGAACCACCGCGGATCGTCCTGAAGCTGCGCGCTCAGACACTATTTATAGTTGTGGAGCATTTCTCTTTTTACGCACAAGCGCCTTTTTACGCGCATGATCCGGTGAGCAGAACGCGCCTCCGAGCTCCGTGTCCGGTCTTCTCCTGAACAGAAGGAGCCGCTTGATGCTCCTTAAACGGCTTAATGGATTTTAAGCAATAAGATTATGTTGAGCAATTCATCAATAACAGTGTGTATGTGCGTGCGCGCGCAGCGGGGATAATAGGCTGTGAACGGGGCGATGTGGACAAAACGAGGAGACGGAGCGCTATTAATAGGCTCGGCGGGCGGTTTTCCGGTCGAAGTAGGTCGCCCCAAAATAAAGAAAAAGGTGTTTCAGTCGTGTGTGCGTGTGTGTGTGTGGGGGGGTGGGGTGGGGTGGGGGGGGGGGGGGGGTTGGGGTTCGAGCTCCGGTCCCGGTGCCTCATTCTCGCTTCTCTCGCCTGCCATGTGTCGTCGTCTATTGTCCTCCGTTACAACGAGCAGGCAGCAGCGTGCACCACGCGCGCGGCCGCCTCCTCTTCCCCCTCCTCCATCACCTCCCCCTCCTCCTCCCTCCCCCTCCTCCTCCCATTCTTTGCTGTTGCGCCCTCCTGTGTTATTTTAAAATGGAGCGGTGCATCCTGGGTTTTGCAGTGCCTCTCCCGGGCGTGTCTCGTGACATATCGCGGAGACGGCAGCCCGCGGAAGACTACAATACCCACAGTGCCCCAGGGGGCACGTCAAAAGTATCAGATTACAACACATTAGAGGGGATGGAGTGTGTGTGGGGGGGGTTAAATAGGAAGGCTTCATTCTGACAAGGAGTATGCTGGAAACTGTGCAGCTCCCAGCATGCACTGGGGCTTAACTAGGGCAGGTAGCAGCAGCCTGGATCAGCTGATGTATATGACAGTAATAATCTTTAATTTAAGGTTTAAATATATGAACTGATGTTTCTGTTGTGTCCGTCAGGAACTGAAAGAGAAGAAGCTGGTGGAGGAGAAGGAGAACGGCAAAGACACGGCCACCAACGGGAAGGTAACCTCCTCCTCCTCCTCCTCCTCCTCCTGCAGCACACTTCTTCATCACTTCTGAAGCTCCAACACAACTTCTGACTGAGTCTCTTTTTACAAACGTATTTCTAGGAGACTGAGAACGGGGAGCCCGAGGTAGATGAAGATGAGGAGGACGAGGAGGACGAGGAAGATGATGTAGAAGGTAGCTGTTGAAAAATATACAAATATTTTCATGTGTCTTAAAAGTTTCGTGAGTCTCATTCTTCTTCTCCTCCTTTCAGGTGAGGAGGAAGACGACGATGACGATGATGAGATCGAGGGCGGCACAAAACGGGCAGCTGACGATGACGAGGACGACGAAGAGGTGAACTTCTTTACCACCGAGAATCTGAACCAATGAGGTCACGACGTCGCCATTCAGCTTACTCACCCTCTTCTTCCTCTTCTTCTTCTTCTTCTTCTTCTTTCAGGACGACGTCGAAACCAAGAAGCAGAAAACCGATGATGATGATTGATGCGTTTCCCCCCCCCCCCCCATCCTGCTGAACCACTTCCTGGTTCTCCACCTGTGACGGTTTTCACGTGTCCCGGGTGGAGGAGCTGGAAGACTGATTTAAAAGGAGAAAAATAATAATAATAATAATTTTAAAAAAAATAAAAAAATCCAACATGGCCGCTAGTAGAGTTCAACAAACGTCAACAAACACTCGATCTCCCTCAAAACAGCAAAAACTGATTTTCTAGAGGGACCCGCCGACACGTCGACGCAGAAATCCGGCTTTTCTTCAACAACAACAACAAAGGAGAATTAGTTTGTATCTTAATTTACATTTTATATTTTTGTACATATTGTTAGGAGGGGTCCGTTTCTCTCTCGGCAGCGATCTCGTCAGACCACGTCGGTGCTTCTTTAACGAAAGATTTTACTTGGTTGACCACGTTAACGACATCTCGACAGAAACTAGCAAATCAAACAAAAACGCAGTTTTCAAACAAAAGAAACATGAAAGTAAAAAGCTGTCAAAGCGTTGAACTCGGAGCATTCCAGTACGTCTCATGTGTGTACGTTAGCTGCACCGCCACTCGTTTGTATGGCAGGGCCACAGGAAAGAGCTCTTTTCTCTTTGCTTTTTCTTCTCCTCTTTCGTTTACGACGGCCTGTTTTCATGTATGTGCGAAGTTTGTTGTTTGACAATAAAGCGGACTTTTATTTTGTGAGTTGTACTTTGTATGTCTGCTTGTCTTCCTTCCTGTCTGGAGACGCTCGGGTGAAGCTCGTGTTTTGAAGACGTCGCCGCGCTCCTCGAGTACAGCTGTGAGGTGCTTGTGTTACATTCTTATACTACTTTATTCTGCGATTATTACTGCAGTTGCTCACAGCTACAGGTTCTGGTTGCTTTGCATATAAACACACGTATCTATATCTACTGTATGTTATAAATGAAACCAGCGGGGCCCAACCTGGGAGTCGGGGCCCGGCAAGAGGTCGCAGTGTGAGCAGGTAAGTGTGGCGCCGTTTGTTTCTTTAGACATTTAAATGACCAGATACAGACGCTTTATTTTGAAGGGCAACATGCCAATAAAGAACTGGATTAAAATATCAAACATGAAGCAGGTACAACATTGAATAACGCCGTCCTGCTGCGGAACGTGAGCATAATGTACACAAAGTTGTTCAAATGATCCCCAGTATTAAAAACGCCGTTGTACATTAATATATCAGTATAAATACACAATAAATACATCTCCCGGCACGGTTTCGTTTTTCATTGTACTTTTATTTTCTCGGTACATTTATCTGATACTACTTTACTACTTTTACTGAATTAGGATTTGTTTCGTTTGTAGTCATTTTAATTGTATTGATACTTTTAATGAAGTAGAACGCAGTACTTTCTCCACCACTTCCAGTATAATGGCTGCAAACTAGTTTTAGTGAAGTGTTGGATTGTAATAACTACATTTGCTCAAATACTCTCGTACACATTTTAGGTGCTTTACTGAAAGGGTTCTGAATGCAGGACTTGTACTTGTAATGCAGTAGTATTCCAGTGGTGTACATGTACTTTTACTGGAGTAAAGGAACGGTTGCTCAGCAGCACGTCTTCCTCTCAGCGCAGTTAAAGTCAACAGTCGACTCAAAGTTTGTTGGAGTTTAACACTGAGGAGTGAAAAGAGACGTAAAGAAGACAAAAGACGAGTGGAAGGAAATGTCCACTGAAATGTCTTCAGCTCAGCTCGACACACACGTACTGTAAATACACATTTGATCAAAGGAAGCGAAGTTCCAGCGCTGCAGACGGTCCAGCGGGATCAGAGCAGAGAGGGTCTCAGTCCAGAGCCCACCTTGAACCGGACCGGTGGTCCAAGAGGCTGTTCTGGTGGAGATATGAGACAGTAGCTTAGAAAGTGAGAGTGTGTGTGTGTGTGTGTGTGTGAGAGTGTGTGTGTGTCTGTGTGTGTGTGAGAGTGTGACTGTGTGTGTGTGAGAGTGTGTGTGTGTGTGTGTGTGTGTGAGAGTGTGTGTGTGTGTGTGAGAGTGTGTGTGTGTGTGTGTGTGTGTGTCTGTGTGTGTGTGTGTGTGTGTGTGTGAGAGTGTGACTGTGTGTGTGTGAGAGTGTGTGTGAGAGTGTGTGTGTGTGTGTGAGAGTGTGTGTGTGTGTGTGTGTCTGTGTGTGTGTGTGTGTGTGTGTGTGAGAGTGTGTGTGTGTGTGTGTGTGTGTGTCTCTGTGTGTGTGTGTGTGTGTCTCTGTGTGTGTGAGAGTGTGTGTGTGTGTCTCTGTGTGTGTGTGTGTGTGTGTGTGTGTGTGTGTGTGTGTGTGTGTGAGAGTGTGTGTGTGAGAGTGTGTGTGTCTCTGTGTGTGTGTGTGTGTGTCTCTGTGTCTCTGTGTGTGTGTGTGTGCGTGTGTGTGTGTGTGTCTCTGTAGAGCTCTGCTGCCCCCTTGTGTCTGAAGTGCAGCTCGTCTCTGCAGACCTTCACTGAGATCACATCAGCTGCTCGTGTCTGATAACCTTTGACCTCGTGTTACCTTCCAGTAATCAGTGCTGCAGGTATTCCGCTGGTAATACCAGATACTGTGAAAGTACTACCTTTAAGTGTGTTCTTTTCTATAACTGGATGATGATTAATGATGCATTTGACGTGAGGTTCGTGTTGGTTCACCTGCTTCTGTTTAACACCTTTAAACCTCCTCATGGTGTCTTTCATTCCACCAGCTCCACATATCAATCATCATTTAGTCAATTTAACGAAGTATGAAGCTGCGAGGACACGAACAGACATAAAGATGTTCAAATCTTCAGTGACAACATCCCCAAAACAACATGCTTTTATGATTTATACACACAAATACACGTTGTGTGTACTTATATATAAGAAACACTACGATGCAGTCAGTTAACGTGTTTTCAGCCTCTTTTACTGAAAGTGCCACATTATTATAAACATTATTATAAATAAACATCCTTATCCTTATTTTAGGGTTTGATGAAAATCATATCATGGATTAAATATGAAAGATAAACGTCTTTTTCTTCGATCAGATTCATTTACAGGTTATTTTAAAGACGTGTGTGATTTATTGTTTGTGAGTTTGTCTCAGAAGGTGATGAAACCACATGGTGCTTCTGTAACACACACTCCCTAAAGAAGTGTGTGTGTGTGTGTGTGTGTGTTGCTGCTTTAACTCACCATCTGTTGCTAGGCGAGCCCCTGGTTGCCGGGGCGATGTATAGACCCCTAACGCTCTGGTGTGTGTGTGTGTGTGTGGGGGGGTTCCATCGGGATTGGGTGTGAAAGTCACACAATGAAAGGGCGTGGAGGAGACGGTGTGTGTGTGTGTGAGTGTGTGTGTGTGTGTGTGTGTGTGTGTGTGTGTGTGTGTTGGTCTCAGGATCAGAGAACGACAGCTTGCCTCTGCTACAGTCCAGATTCACGGGTTAGGGTTAGAAGATCCTCTGGATCTTCTTCTGGACTTTGAGAACGAGTTGATCTGATGGAGACTCAGCTCTGTATTCACCAAACCAGAACCATATCCTCCATAATCCAGACAGTATGTCTCCCTTACTCTGGACTCTGGTAACACACCCAGAGACCAGTCTGTACTGTCTCCAACCTGGACGTCCCAGCTGCGAGTCCCTGAGTTAAATCCCTTAGAACCCAGAACAGACCAGAATTCATCAACCCTCTCTGGATTATCAGGAAGCTGCTGTTCCTCTCCTCGTCTCACGCTGGTCAGATCTTCAGACAGGATGAGGTCTGGATCAGCAGTGTTTGGGTCCAGAACCACAGGAGTGTAGGAGACCATGTCCTTCATCTTGTTCCAGATGTTGAAGGCCAGGTTGCCCAGGTGTTTGGCCTCGTCTATCAGAGCTCCTGAGAGCAGCTGTGGATCCTCCAGCAGGGGGCGCTGCTGGACTCTTTCCACTGCAGCCTTGTAGTTGTTGAGGAATGAGACGTCTTCAGCTCTCAGCTCGTCCTCTGTGGCTCTGACTGTGTCTGAAAGAGCTGCTATCTCTCTGCTCAGAGCCTCCATCTTCTCCTTCATCACCTGACTCTTCTGCTCCTCTTCCTCCCTCAGTGCAGCCATCCTGGCCTCCTCTTCCTCCTCTAGAAACTGGTGAAGCTTCTTAAACTGCTCCTGAATCTGCCTCTGTGCGTCGGGCCTGGACCTTCATGTGTTCTGCTGTTTGATCAGACTTCACTTGAACTTCTGCTTTAAGGGCTCCAGAGCTTCCTGCAGGTTCTTCTTGTGTTGTGGAGCAGCTTCATCGATGGGTCTGAATCTGTGCTCGCTGTGTTTCTCTGAATCTCTGCAGACGAGACACACCGGCTGCTGATGGTCCAGACAGAAGAGCTTCAGCTCCTCAGAGTGCAGAAAAGAACGGAGTCAAATTCCTTCTGTGTCCTCGACCAATAAAGCCGAGGACACACACACTGCTCAACAATGTGGAGATTAAAACCTGAATCCATCAACAACACACATAAATACACATAAATACACATAAATACACATAAATACACATAAATACACATATAAATACACATAAATACACATAAATACACATAAATACACATAAATACACATAAATACACATATAAATACACATAAATACACATAAATACACATATAAATACACATAAATACACATAAATACACATAAATACACATAAATACACATATAAATACACATAAATACACATAAATACACATATAAATACACATAAATACACATATAAATACACATGTATATACACATGGAAATATACACGTACACACACGTAAACACACATGTAAACACACACGTAAACACACACGTAAACACACATGTAAACACACATGTAAACACACACGTACACACATGTAAACACACACGTACACACATGTAAACACACACGTACACACATGTAAACACACATGTAAACACACACGTACACACATGTAAACACACATGTAAACACACATGTAAACAGGGTTTCAGATGGCGGTTTGTGGGTTTTTACCCACTTTCAGGGCTTCACACGCGGCCGCTCTGCAGCTCATCAATGGAACCAAACTGTTCCTGAGGTGAATGGAATGTCGTTGAGCTGTGGAACTGCTTTGAACGGTTGGACATGAAGACAACCCAGCGAGCGTTGTTCCGTTGGAAAGACTCAAATCTTTGATCCATTGTGCTCTTAATACATCGTCACCAACCACGTGCACGTGCGTCACTTTGAATTCAAACCTGTTCTCAAGGTGAACGTGAACAACGTCTGCACATCGTCGTGAGATAAGATTCACTTTTGGACCAGTTGTGAACGTCTTTTCACCGGAATGCTCACTTGGATATGACACATATAATAATAATAATAATAATAATACTTGATATTGTTTGCATGTTGCTGAAAGTCAAACAATGTTTTGACGTCTTGTCATTTGTACTTGACTTCCTCCGCCGTGTGTACAGGCATTACAGGAAGGTAAGACCTGACTTCAAAATAAGAGCACAGTTCTGGTGAAGGTGAGATGTGACAGTCAGTCAATAAGTCTGTAAGTCATAAATGAACTGTTGCATCAAAGACATGAATGAATGAATGAATGAAGACTGTTCTAACCTCATTCATGAACTACGTTCCACCTCCATGTTCTCATGTTCATCTGCTGAATGTACAGCAAATTCAGCTGCTGTGATCCAGACTTCATGTTTACAAACAGCTGCTGACGGCACATTATGATTCATAAATATTCTCTTGCATTCAGCGCTAATGTGCTGTGCTTCATGTTGTCATGTAGTCGACAAACACATGACATCTGAATGTTGTCACATAATGCCACGCTGTCAACTGAATTATGAGTGAACATATGTCATGAACACCAACGCTCACCTGACAGAAGAGAACAGCAGGAGATTGAGCTGAAGTCTCTTTAACATGGAGGTCTGAAGCGAGGACGCATCAGTCACATGCTTGTTGTCTCAACTCCTCTCTCCTCAGTCGACTCCTCCTGGGGGCGGGACTAAGACGCAAGGCGAGGAGGCGAGGAAAGGAGTCGAGGAGGCACAAAAGCGTGACCTGAGAGAGCCGAGGTCGGATCCTGAGTGCAGTGGGGCTGCCTGGTTGACTCGTATGTGAGTAGAAGACTGTGAGATCATCGACTCACAGTCTTCTTCAGAAGACCTTCCTCATTCTCTTCTTCTTGTGATTCATCAGTTTGAGCCACAAGTCGACGAGCAGCGAGCTGAACTCTGAGCTCTTGAGGTTCTCTCTTCACGTGAGTGCTGGTTTATGGGAAATGGTTTCTTCTTCTAAACGACTGTACTCTGATAAACTGCAACACCAGCTCTCAGCATGTGACTCTGCTTCTGTCTGGAGAGGCATCAGACAGATAAACTACAAACCTAACATTGTTAGAAACGACTAAAACTCTGACTGATGTATGATCGTATGTTCTGATGTCTGTTGTGTTGAATGTTGTCCTTCCTGTCTGTCCTGTTCACTTCACCAAGGTGTGGCCGTAACAAGTCCAAACAGCATTTGTTTGTGATGAGTTGAACTGAACTTAGAGGAGGATCTCTGATTGAACCGTCCACTGAGGTGAATGTAATTTATATCTGAAGGTTTAAAGATTAGGGTCACATTGTGTCTAACATTAATCACATGTCAATACGATACAAAACAGTGACACATTTACTTTGTATATGACGGAATGTGTTTGTCATATTTATGAATTATTTGCGTCTGTACGTTTTGAAATTCAGATTCTGACGTCAAGAAATAACCCAGAATATGATTATAGTTTCTCTTGAACACTGAATTATTTAATTTGGTTCCATGTTTCAGGTTCAATTTAAATGATAAAACTCATCAAACACTCAGCAATGATCCGCCTCACGTGACTGAATGAAATGATCATAAATGATGTAAAAAGCTCTCTGACTTTAATTGAATTCATAATAAAGTTATTGAGGGAAACATCAGATCATGAAAACACAAATCTTTCTAATAAATGTAGAAAGTTGTTTGTGGTCCTTTTGTTGTTCAGACTACAATGAACATTTATTTAAACCAGATGTTGAATCAGAAACCTAATCAAATATAACGAGTTTGTTCTGTGATCCGTCTTCACTCTGGTGTTAAACTCAGTCAGTCAGTCCGATCGGCTGCAGCGTCCAACCACATGACTGATGACCAATGAGGGGGCGTGTTGGCCGTTAAAACACTTCCTGGAAGTCTGTTCTCGTGCGTCCTCGCTCACGGCTAGGAAATGACAATTAAGAGACTTGGGACGTACCCCATATATTAATATGGATATAAAGACAACAAAGATATAGAGAACAGCAGGAGATTGAGCTGAAGTCTCTTTAACATGGAGGTCTGAAGCGAGGACGCATCAGTCACATGCTTGTTGTCTCAACTCCTCTCTCCTCAGTCGAGAGAACTAGAAGTGAAGTTATTGCTGCAACTCTTCAGTTATTGAGGACAAAGAGAAGGTGAGATTTTACAGGAAACTGGATTGTTATCATAAAAAGTTTCAAAGTAAATTATGAATGTTTTCTTTCTAAAAGTGCTTCACTGTGATGTTTTATCTCCTCTGATATTCACGTCAACGTGTTGAAGGTTGGTGGTAGTTTGTTGAAGAACTGATGTATTTACCTCATTTAATGAAAGGTGAATATAGGGACCCTACATATATATATATACTGTATATCTATAGATATACATATATATACTGTATATCTATAGATATACATATATATACTGTATATCTATAGATATATATATATATATCTATATATATATATATATATATATATATATATATATATATATATATATATATATATATATATATATATATATATACTGTATATCTATAGATATATATATATATATATATATATATATATATATATATATATATATATATATATATATATACTGTATATCTATAGATATATATATATATATACTGTATATCTATAGATATATATATATATATATACTGTATATCTATAGATATATATACTGTATATCTATAGATATACATATATATACTGTATATCTATATATATATATATATATCTATATATATACTGTATATCTATAGATATACATATATATACTGTATATCTATAGATATATATATATATATACTGTATATCTATAGATATAGATATATATACTGTATATCTATAGATATATATATATATACTGTATATCTATATATATATAGATATAGAGTATATCTATAGATATATATATATATGTAGATATACAGTATATCTATAGATATAGATATACTGTAGATCTATAGATATATATATACTGAGGTGTGTTTGATTGACATCTGAAGGTTCAACGATGAGGGTCTCATTGTGTCAAACATTAATCACATGTCCATGAATGGAACCAGCGCTGTTTGGATGTTGGACCCATGAAGCCTTCATATCTGCTGTTTGAGATCATAAGCTGCACTGATACAGTTGGTCTGACTTTACTTGAAGCAGTAGAAGAAGCAGCAATAGTTGTAGAAGAAGGAAGTGTTTGAAGCGGTGAGTTGAGCAGCCACTAGAGAGAAGCATTGGACAGCTTTACAGGCTGACAGCAGCAGCTGTCTGCATATTAACATGGAGATAAAGACAACAAAGATACAGCACGGAGATATTTACCAGAGACACGTGGTGATGAACTACAACTCGACAAGAACTCACACCATCTATACAGGTTGATGTGATGAGGACGTGTCCAGAGGTTGTAGTCTGCTTAGTAGCGTAGAGTAAGAGTGTGTTGAATACATGGACTAGTCTCTTGATGAATGGATTCATATTCACAGTGTAGTCATGAGTCTCTTTGTAGTTTATTTGATAGTTTCTCTTTTTGTAGTTGTTTTGAGTCTTTGTTGTTGTTTTGCATCTTGTTGTGTTGGTTTTGAGTCGTTGTTGTTGTTTTGCATCTTGTTGTGTTGGTTTTGAGTCTTTGTTGTTGTTTTGCATCTTGTTGTGTTGGTTTTGAGTCTTTGTTGTTGTTTTGCATATTGTTGTGTTGGTTTTGAGTCTTTGTTGTTGTTTTGCATCTTGTTGTGTTGGTTTTGAGTCTCTGTTGTTGTTTTGCATCTTGTTGTGTTGGTTCTGAGTCTTTGTTGTTGTTTTGCATCTTGTTGTGTTGGTTTTGAGTCTTTGTTGTTGTTTTGCATCTTGTTGTGTTGGTTTTGAGTCTCTGTTGTTGTTTTGCATCTTGTTGTGTTGGTTTTGAGTCTTTGTTGTTGTTTTGCATCTTGTTGTGTTGGTTTTGAGTCTTTGTTGTTGTTTTGCATCTTGTTGTGTTGGTTTTGAGTCTCTGTTGGTTTTGAGTCTCTGTTGGTTTTGAGTCTGTTGTTGTTTTGCATCTTGTTGTGTTGGTTTTGTGTCTCTGTTGTTGTTTTGCATCTTGTTGTGTTGGTTTTGAGTCTTTATTGTTGTTTTGCATCTTGTTGTGTTGGTTTTGAGTCTGTGTTGGTTTTGAGTCTCTGTTGGTTTTGAGTCTTTGTTGTTGTTTTGCATCTTGTTGTGTTGGTTTTGAGTCTGTGTTGGTTTTGAGTCTCTGTTGGTTTTGAGTCTTTGTTGTTGTTTTGCATCTTGTTGTGTTGGTTTTGAGTCTCTGTTGGTTTTGAGTCTCTGTTGGTTTTGAATCCCTCCCTTCTGAAGAATCCAGCTTGAGGTCTAAGCTAACAACAGCAAACACACTAAAGTCCTGCTGCTGGTTTACAAAGCACTGAATGGTTTAGAGCCCAAACACATCTCTGATCTGCTGCTACCTTATGAACCATCCCGACCCCTCAGCTCGTCTGGGACCGGTTTACTTCCTGTTCCCTTATGAACCATCCCGACCCCTCAGCTCGTCTGGGACCGGTCTACTTTCTGTTCCCAGAGTCAGAACTAAACATGGAGAAGCAGCGTTCAGTTGTTCTGCTCCACAGATCTGGAACAAAGTCCAGAAAGCTGCAGGTCTGCTGAGATTTTGCTGTCAGCATCTAATAAGAATTTCTACAAAAATATCAGAAAGTTTTTGAAGAAGATTACAGACCCTACCTTTAAATCTCTGCCAACATAAAGTCTTTTCACAAAGCCAAGTTAAATTTGTCCACAACAACAGACCCGTGGTCATTTAATAATGCTCATACAACTATCTGAAAATATTTAGTTTTAAAAAGAAAGCTGTATATATATATAGTATCGGTATGTGATGTTATGTTAATGTGTTTATATTAGTGCTGGGCAACGACGAAAATATTTAATCGTGATTAATCGCATGGATTTTTTGCGATTAATCTCATTGTTATGGTAAAGTTCAACAATGAATTATAAAGTAGTGTATTGCGCACTTTTATTTTAAAGTGCTGCTCTATGAACTAAAGGGCAATAACATTTGGTTCACGAGATGCAGGCAGCATGTTTCATACTTAATGTGAATATAATTCATACTTTGTTGGCATCTTATTCTGAAAACCGGATGTTGGTCTGAAGAAACCGGATGTTGTCTCACGTTAATGTTTCCGCTAACTTTCAAAGTCCTTCGCTCCCGATCTGTGCGTTTGAATGTGTTTGCGGTGAATGTCAGCGTAGAGCTGCACTAACATGTGAGTGTCTGTGACTTTACCAGCGATGTCCAGTCGTCTCCAGGCAGAGCAGCGGAAGCCTTTTCTCTACGGCAACCCTGAAGGGACATCATATCTCTAATGCAAAACCATAAACATGAGACAGTCTGACTATAGGATGTTTGCTGGCTTTTATCCCACTGTTCTTGTCATCCTCTTGTTGTTATGTATGTATTGTCTCTTGTCTTTCAATAAAAAAATAATAATAATAATTTGTTTTTTTTTTAATTAAAAAAATGCGTTAACGCGCGATAAAATACTTGTCGGCGTTAATTAATGAATGCGTTAACGCGAAATTAACGCGTTAACTTGCCCAGCACTAGTTTATAGTAATATTGTGTACTTTTTGTTTATTTAGAGTTTGTTCTAGCAACATTGGGGGTTTTTTTAACTGTTACACCAATGAAGCCGCATTTCATTTAACTGTTGGCATATCTAACTTATTTATTTTTAAGTTCTTGTTTTATTACTATGTTGGAGTTTGTACGATAAGAATTATTAACATTCAGTTTTTTCCAGACCAGACTGAACGATGGACTCTGAAGTCAGCGGGACGATGGAGGTGGCGGCGCTTGGCCGACCTTTTAGCCTCGGCATGTTGTACGACTGCCGCAAAGACTCACTGGTCCCTGGTAAGAATTGAGATGTAAAGATACTTAATGCACTACAACCAAACGTTCTGTATGCAAAGTCATATTCAGCAATGTTTCATCTCAGATCTTTTAACCAGTCTTGTAGGACGTAACAACACCTTCTCCTGTCTGGTTGCTTCAGGAAGCTGAATTAGATTTTTGTTTGTTCTTTTGCAGGAATGACATTGTGGGACCGTGAGGACCTGATAAGTCATATTGGTGAAAGACCACAGAACTATAATGGTTTTGAGATAGTTGCATCTGAATCTATTGCAGATAAATCTTCAGCACTAAATGTTGAAGCATCTCTGAAGGCCAGTTTCTTGGGTGGACTGGTGGAGGTTGGAGGATCGGCCAAATACCTGAATGACAGTAAGACTTCCAGAAATCAGGCCAGAGTAACACTGAACTACAAAGCTACCACAAAGGTCCAGGAACTGTCCATGAATCAACTTGGAAGAGGCAATGTGAAGCATCCGTATGTCTTTGATAAAGGATTAGCAACACATGTAGTCACAGCTATTCTTTATGGGGCACAAGCCTTCTTTGTCTTTGACCGTGAGGTGTCTGAAAAGGAAGATCATCAAGACATTCAGGGTAACTTGAAGGTGATGATCAAGAAGATTCCCTGCATTTCGATAGAAGGTGAAGGTTCCCTGAAGATGGAAGACAAGGACAGAGAAAATGTTGAGAAATTCGCCTGCAAATTCCATGGAGACTTTTCTCTTAAAAAGAATCCCGTGTCCTTTCAGGATGCAGTAGAAGTCTATCAAAGTCTGCCAAGACTGTTGGGAGCCAACGGAGAAAACGCCGTACCAATGAAGGTCTGGCTGTTGCCACTGACAAGTTTAGATTCTTCTGCTGCTAAACTTGTACGTCAGATAAGTATAAGATTAGTGAAAGAATCCCAGAGTGTCCTTGAGGACTTCAGTGAGCTGGAAATGAGGTGCAATGATGCATTGAGAACCACCACTGCACAGAAGTTCCCACCGATTTGCAAAAAGATTAAAACCTTTAAAGAGATGTGCTCTGAGTTCAGACTGGAACTCCAACAAACCTTGGCAAAGAAACTTCCATCAATCCGAGGAGGAGGAGAAGAGGAGGCTGTGCTCGCAGAGATCCTGAAGAAAATACGTTCTTCTCCTTTCAACAGCAACAACCTGAACGAGTGGATGGACTGTAAAGACAGAGAAATCAACACGTTAAAGTCTTTCACCAACATGATGAGAAACACAAAGATCGTTCCATCTCAAAATGATCTGTACAAAGAAAGTCTCAGTGCAGAACATGTGATGTCTTTTGTCTTCACCTCACTGGGAAGTGCTGAATCGTACCTCTCAACCTTATCAAACTACTTACAAACACCAGACAACTCTCAAGATGCTCACACTCAGGATGTAGAGAAGGACCAATGGTACGCCTCAAAAGAAGTCGCAGGAGCAATGAGGCATAAAGCAAAGCTCTTCAGTGATTTTGCAGAAGCCAACAAGGAGAACAAGAACATTAAGTTCTTGACCTTGGGATTAATAAATGAGGCACAGAAAGGTTCAAGCATCTACCTTCATGAAGACGGCTTTCCTGTCAGTGAGAACTTTGAGCCACCTTCAAAGCCTGAAACAGGAACAGTGAGTGACACAAACCACAACAGTGTGACGCTGAAGATTTCTCCACCCAAATGTGGAGCAGAGAACATCACCTCCTACTCTGTTGAGTATTGTGTCAGTGGAGAGGATGGATGGAAACAGAAGACAGCATCTAAAGATGAAGAAGTCACAGTGAGCGATCTGAGTCCTAACACAGAGTATGTGTTCAGATGCAGAGCAGTGACCTCAGCAGGTGTTGGGCCAGCCTATGAAGTCAGTGGTTCCATTAAAACCTTACCTTGCAGCCCTCCTGGAAAACCTCGAGTTGAACCAAACTCAAGTGAGATATCAGTCAGCTGGGAGAAACCTGCTGAGCTTGGACAAGATGTCCACATTCTGAGCTACATCGTGGAGTACGTCGAAACAGACAGCGGGGGGAAAGAGGAAGATCTCCAATGGAACCAAATGATGTCAACGGCTGAAAAGGCGATCATTTCAGGACTTCAGCCAGAGACAGAATATGCTGTCAGGGTCAGATGTGATTGTGGTGTAGCCGACAGAAGCAAAGAAAGCATCACTGTTGATGTCTGCACAACAAAATATACACGACTCGCAGAAGTCCTCAAAAGAACCAGCGAAAAGATGAACTCTGAATCTCCCTCAGTTTACAAACTGACTCTGAAAGGAGAAGATGTGGATATCGATGGATGCAGAAGATTCAGTTTTGGCGAAGACAGCATGAGGCCAAATCGCACTATTGTGCTCGTCGGAGCGACCGGATCAGGAAAGTCTACTCTGATCAATGGCATGATCAACTACATTGTTGGTGTGGAGTGGACGGACTCTTTCAGATTTCAATTAGTTGATGAGGATCAGTCTAGATCACAAGCTGAAAGCCAGACCTCTGAAGTCACTGTGTACAAAATCAACCACCAGGAGGGATTTAAAATAGATCACTCTCTGACTATCGTTGACACTCCAGGTTTTGGAGAAACAGAAGACATAGATAGAGGAGAGGAGATCACAGAACAGCTACGTAACCTCTTCTCTGCTGATCATGGTGTCAGTGTCATTGACGCTTTGTGTTTCGTAGCTCAGGCTTCTTCAGTACGACTCACACCAACACAGAGATATGTGTTTGATTCTGTGCTCTCAATCTTTGGCAAAGATGTCGCAGAAAACATCAGAATTCTGGTGACATTCGCAGACGGCCAGCAACCACCAGTTCTAGAGGCGATCAGAGCTGCAGGTGTCCCGTGTCCTAAAACAAAGAAAGGGCTGCCGATTCACTTCAAATTCAACGTGAGTGATGATGATGAAGATGAAGATGGAAGCTTTGATCAGATGTTTTGGGACATGGGGACAAAAAGCATGAAGAGATTCTTTGATGCTTTGAATCTCATAGAAACCAAAAGCTTGAAAATGACGAAGGAGGTCCTCAGAGAGAGAAAGCCGCTCGAGACTTCAATTGAAAATTTTCAGAAGCAGGTTAAACTTGGGTTAGCTAAGCTTGAGGAGATGAACGACACGGCTGCAAAAATTAAAGAGCATGAGGCAGAGATCAGCAGAAATGAGAACTTTGAGTTTGAAGTCACCGTCAGAAAGCCTGTTCAAGTAGACATTTCTGGAACTGGACATTTCGTCACCAATTGTCAGCAGTGTCATTACACCTGCAATGAAAATTGTGCCTATGCAAATAAGGATAAAATAAAATGTAGTGCAATGGGATCAGATGGATACTGTAAGCAGTGCCCAGGTAAATGCTACTGGAATGTACATTTTAATCAGAAGTACAGATGGGAGTATAAGGAAATTAAAGAAAAACGAACCATCAAAGAGCTGAAAGAAAAGTACCTGAAAGCCTCAGAGGCTAAGACACCTGTTCAGCCAATGATTGGAAAACTGAAGGCTGAATATAAACGTGTCCAGGATGATGTGGGGAAATTGATGCAGAGGTCTACTGAGTGTCTAAACAGACTTAAAGAGATAGCACTGAAGCCAAATCCTCTCTCTACTCCAGAGTACATTGACCTGCTCATTGAGGGAGAGAAAGCTGAGGCCAAGTCAGGCTGGAAGCAACGAGTTCAGTCTCTGATAGCCATGAGAGAAAAGGCAGATCTCACGGCTAAAGTAGGCAAAGGAGAGAAACTCCTCCCTCATCAATAATCTCAAGACCATGACGAGGTCTGAACTAATTCCATCAAGACCCAGACGAGACCCACTCTGTATATAGAAAATAGGAATGCACCGAGCTGGCTTTTTCAGGCCCAATACCGATAAACTTATTAATACTTATTCTTGGCATCGACCAATGTCGAGTTCTGATCCGATACCAGTTTTTAACTTATAAGATGTATGTCTCACTATGTGTAAGTGACAAGGATCATTCTTTAATGTGTAAGAAACCATCGGGTCTGACTTAAACATTGCTTTATTCACTTTTGTAAATCAAATGTAACAAATAAATACATAGATGTAAATGTACTGGATTTCTTTAAATCAACATAATAGTCACCGATACCAACCAGGCCCATTGTCTTCAATACCAGATCCAGCTGTTTGAGTCAGTATCGGCAGTGTTTCCCATTAATTACCTCGGCCAGCAATTCTCTTTATTTTAGTCCGCCAAAGTTTTATAATGAACCAAAAATATTGTTAAACGTCTTAGTGGATGGGCTGGCGAGCTCTTTCCATGCACATTTCGTCTGTATTGTTGCGCAGCGACGGGCTCTAGTTTGGTTCGGAGAGTTAAAGTGGCTACGGCCGTGTCATTTTTACATGATATTTTGTGTTAAGAATCTGAATCTGGAAAGGAGCCCACCTAGTAACTAATGTTGTCAATAAATATAGCGAAGTTAAAAGTATAATATAGTCCTCAGAGATGTAGTGAAGTTTAAAATTACATAAAATGTGACTACTCAAGTAAAGTAGACTACAAATACCTCAAAGTTGTACTTAAGTACAGTACTTGAATAAATGGTACATTGCAGAGAGAGACAAGCACAAAATGAATTACAAGAGCACAAAGTTCTTCATAGATCTAGCCTCTTCATTTCGTTGCTCTCAAAGTTCACCAGATTGATGCATTTAACTCAATTGCCCCTGGACCCCCCTAGAGGGGCGAAGGTCCGCCCCCAAAGATTTACAAAATCCTGTGAGAAACACAGATCAGCATCGGTGCATCTCTAATAAAAATAACAAGAAAAGATTGTGAGTGATACTGGGCAAGGTCCAAATGGGACCAAGATCTTTTTATGTCTATTGCCAAGACAACCAAATACAGCACAAGTACCAGCGCTAATGGGACCTGTAGTCCTGTACCGTCAAAGAAATGCTGAACTGGAGATTGTAGATTATATTAGATTAGAGATTAAGATACAGAAGCCAGTGGAGCAGAAGCTGGACAGGAAGTGGAGTCACAACTTCGACTCTCTTCTGCTCCGGCAGTTACTGATGGAATCATTTTGGTGTATTTCTCTTTTGTTGTTGGTTTATTGTAAAGATTGTGACAAAGGAGATGTGAGAAATGGCCAGAGTTAATAAAACTGCCAAGTAGGAATCAGGGAGTTCAGTCCCTGATAACCATGAGCGTAAGAGCAGAGCACAAGTCTCGAAACCGAGAGACTGAGACTCAAATTACTTTGACGAAGAGAAGCTCAAGCATCAATGTGTGTCAGATAAAGAGGAAAACTCATACAAATGTTGTTTTCTACAAATGTATCCCTACAGAAGTTATTTGCTACTTTTGTTCTAGTTACCGACAAAGAAAACAGAGATTTACTACGACTAAGTGTGCCAACATTTTGTGCTTCAAACGTTAACCTGATGACTTCATTACCACCAATGTAAAAGTTTAATTCTGCAGCTGTATTAACTCAGCAAACTTGAATACTGGAAATGTCAATGTATTTGTTTTCTATTATAATGTAAACATATTTTCATAAAAAGCTTGAACAGATATCTACACTGCAGCCAGTTTGCATTGTTCAATACAGGAACATCTGCTTTTTGCTATATTTCTTTTCTATCTACTCTTGAATTCATTTTTAGAAATCTGTGTTAAATTGCATTTTATTGTTCTGTAATAAAAGGGTTAATGATGGAAAACATAAATGATCAACAATAAATCACATTTGATGTAGACAAAATACAGTTTTAAGTGCTTTCTGTTGTCCTCTGATGTGTCATTGTGCATATTTCTGTGGCAATATGCAGCTAACTTTTAGGTCAGCCTTTAAACTGGTGGCATCAACTTCAAATCATTAAAAAAATATTTTATTTTCGAAAATAGTTCAAGATCTTTTGGGCTAGAATTTTAGACCAAGCAGTAAATAAGTTATCCCTGTTTGTGACCACAGCATATTCGGGGGTTCACCCTCAGATGTATACAAAGATAGACTACAGTTTTCAAGTCTCCAGTTCTGCATTTTGGTCGTCGTCATCTTGTTTTTTTGCAACCAGAACACGAGAGGGTGGAGCCAAGTACAACCAAACGGTGACATTTTCAGGAAACCAAAATGTTATCAAGCGAGGAAAGTTTCAGGTTTCACATGACATGAAGAAACATGTAACATGTGATAGCTGCGGTCTCCAGCAAGCTTGTTGCTACACATAAATACTTCACATAATGGTAGGATGACCACTTTATAGGCTGTATGCTTGCACCCTTATTCTTAAGATAATGTTTTCAGAGGTTCCGCAGCAGACTTGCTGGTGTTATACCAGACTTGGCGTTGGGTTCCGTTGTTTTTGGGGGTGTCTGCACGGTGCTCCCTGTTTATGCTCGGTATGCTGCTTAGCTAATCCAGGGAGCAATTTAAGAGCGGCGCCACCAGCACCAAGCATAACTGTGGTTCCATTTGTTGCAATAAATGGATAAATTTACGAGTTCAAGAGGTTCAACTCTGCTCACCCAACTCCACCTGCTGGTTCTGCATTAGTTACTTCTGCTATTAATGTATTCATCCTATACTTTTAAACGCTTTTGAATAAGATTGAGAAGAAAAGCTTACAAGATAGAGGCTGAAACTAGCTATCCACTGACATTTGTAGAGATAGTACAGCTAGTGTACTTTTAAGTTGAAACATATGGTGCTCAACATCTACATTACAAAGAGAATATTGGTGTAAATGCCACACTATGTGACAGAAATAATGATTCTGTGACAACAGGAGAAAATAACAATCTAGTCTGCATGGACCGGAGCCAGCTAGAGATAGAATCAGATTAATTATTGACGGTATATTTTATGCCATAGTAGCTGTTGCTATGACTGTATTTCGGAGACTGTGTTTGCCGCAGTGGCCATAAATTATATGTATTTTGTTTCTGAATTGCACCAAAGTTTATACCAGAAAATATGATTTCAACAACCAGTTTACATTTCATTACAAGCCGTCTTTTACACAGAGCTATCAGTGTTTTCCTTTTTGATTGAGCTCCTGGGTTGTTTTTTTCTGACATAAAAGCGTTTGAGTTTAATTACATGTTACTGTCCTGCAGTTTAATCTTTGGTTGCATTGAGGAGAAATTACTAATTAATAAAGTTCAAGCTTAATTCCTGCCTTTAGTTTTTTCTCTTGTTCTGATGTGTCGGTGTGCATCTTCATCCTACAGACAGAATATTTTCACAATACAATCATGTGCAGGGACATTAACTCTGTTCTCTAATACGAACTATTGCCCAGCCCTAGTTGCTAGCCATGTCTTTACTTTCACCTACATTCTGTTTTTGGCAACTGCAATTTTTTCTTTAACTAATTTGAGATGACCCCGTCCTTTTGAATGAACATCGAATGCTTGTATACATGTATCCCACTAAAAGCTTCTATGTTGTGTGAAGGATTTCAGTATTATAAACATTAGTAGGATTAATAACACCCCAAGTGGTGAGTCACAATAATAAGAATGTCAAAATATGTTAAAAAGTCACATTATGTTTACTTATGGAATGTATTATATGTTTACAATATTCTTACTTAGAGGATATTATATGTTACAGTATTTTACTCATTGAATGTATTAAACCATAGAAGTATAGTTTATTTATTGGTTTATTTGAACGGGACAGTGCACATTAATAAAACATTTCTGCAAATGTGCCAGAGTTAGCCAAAAGGCTATTTTTCATCTGTAGTCCCAAGAGGCAGATGTTACACAATAAACCTAAAAACAATGTAAGATTAAAGTTAAAAGGTTAAACAATATTGACACTTAATGCGTGGACAAACAATGAAAAAAAGTGAGAATAACTATGTTAAAACATGGACTAAAAACAGCATTATGCTGTAGTTGTTTAGATGCTAAAAAACGATGACATCATCTCATCCCGAACAAAACACGTTTCTATGGTTACTGCAAAGTGTTCATATGTGTGGATGAAAAACAGGAAGTGATGTCACAATCTGTGATTTTAGTGTGAGTTTAGTCCAGAGGGGCCCAACATAGGGGTCGGGCCCTCCAGAGGATCACAGATAAATCTGAGGGGTCCCGACGTGATTAAAGGAGAGAAGAAGAAGAAGAAACTAAGTTTAGAGACACGGCTTTTTGTAAGATTTAACAATAGTTTTATATTCAACAATTTCAAAGTTTATTATAATTATTTGTTGATGTAAACTAACCAGTAGCTTTAGCTGTCACATAAACGTAGCAGTGTAAAAAGTACAATACTTGCATCTGAGGTGCCGTGGAGAAGAAGTATAAGTATAAAGAACTGCTGATTTATTTTTTTTTAAGAATTACTTTTAGATTAAAAGGACACTGACATGTCGACTCTGGAGTTTCTGCAGAATCAATCGGGAGTTAAACTGAACAAAGTTTACAGGCAAGAACCTAAATAGAATGAGTAGTATGTCAATAACACATATGACAATAATAACATTAAATAATAAAATTCACATTGTTTACTCAATGAAGTTTAAAGTTTAACTTTTGCTAAAGTTGAACCTAAACGGATAGGAAACCTTTACCTGACCTGGAAATATTAACATTACCTGAAATAAACAGAAAGAGAAAAACATATCCAACTAAATCAATTTATTATCACGTCTCAATCACATAACATTGAAATAATGAAGCACAGCTTCCAGTACAACCAAGCATATTCACTCCCACATCCGGTATTGACATCTTCATACCCAAATTTAAATGTGATTGTTTATGTCTTTCATAGTATTTAAGGTACAATTGAGCCACAAAAAGCATGAAAGAAAACAAGTTCAGTTATGTGTGATTCATGCGTTTTCTTTTGAGGGTGATTGGTTTTAGGTCTCAGCAAATCCTTGAACTCCGTCTCTCTCCAACTGTATTCACCACTGAACGCTCAACGACGACTTCTAAGAACATTTAAACAAGCTCAACATCACGATTGGCAGCTTCAACCCACTAAAGCTCATCAACCGTACAATTTAATTACATCAACAACAAAAAAATCTGCTTCAGTACAAAGATACAGTAACTGCCCAACACAAATCTTCAATCATAAATCTTTAGCGTGAAATCAGAATGATTCTAAATATTAAACGTTTATTCTAAATACTAAACATCATGAATAAAAGAAAGTCAGAAAAGAAGCAATTTTCCATATTTAAACAATATTCTCGTTATGTAGACATGACATTAAGGCGAGTATGGTTCTTAGCCAATTAAAAAAACATTTTTGCATGGTTTGATGTACAATCAGTAGCATGACCATAATTTCCCCAAAAGTATAGAATGTACAGGTAAAACACAAATCAGAGTAATGGCTTCTACACTGGTGTTCTCATGTTTCCTTACCTCCTCATCCCTCACTCCCTACCCTGGTGTTCTCATGTTTCCTTACCTCCTCAACCCTCACTCCCTACCCTGGTGTTCTCATGTTTCCTTACCTCCTCATCCCTCACTCTCTACCCTGGTGTTCTCATGTTTCCTTACCTCCTCATCCCTCACTCTCTACCCTGGTGTTCTCATGTTTCCTTACCTCCTCATCCCTCACTCCCTACCCTGGTGTTCTCATGTTTCCTTACCTCCTCATCCCTCACTCCCTACCCTGGTGTTCTCATGTGTCCTTACCTCCTCATCCCTCACTCCCTACCCTGGTGTTCTCATGTTTCCTTACCTCCTCATCCCTCACTCCCTACCCTGGTGTTCTCATGTTTTCTTACCTCCTCATCCCTCACTCCCTACCCTGGTGTTCTCATGTTTCCTTACCTCCTCATCCCTCACTCCCTACCCTGGTGTTCTCATGTTTCCTTACCTCCTCATCCCTCACTCCCTACCCTGGTGTTCTCATGTTTCCTTACCTCCTCATCCCTCACTCCCTACCCTGGTGTTCTCATGTTTCCTTACCTCCTCATCCCTCACTCCCTACCCTGGTGTTCTCATGTTTCCTTAACTCCTCAACCCTCACTCCCTACCCTGGTGTTCTCATGTTTTCTTACCTCCTCATCCCTCACTCCCTACCCTGGTGTTCTCATGTTTCCTTACCTCCTCATCCCTCACTCCCTACCCTGGTGTTCTCATGTTTCCTTACCTCCTCATCCCTCACTCTCTACCCTGGTGTTCTCATGTTTCCTTACCTCCTCATCCCTCACTCCCTACCCTGGTGTTCTCATGTTTCCTTACCTCCTCATCCCTCACTCCCTACCCTGGTGTTCTCATGTTTCCTTACCTCCTCATCCCTCACTACCTACCATGGTGTTCTCATGTGTCCTTACCTCCTCATCCCTCACTCCCTACCCTGGTGTTCTCATGTTTCCTTAAATCCTCATCACTCACTCCCTACCCTGGTGTTCTCATGTTTCCTTACCTCCTCATCCCTCACTCCCTACCCTGGTGTTCTCATGTTTCCTTACCTCCTCATCCCTCACTCCCTACCCTGGTGTTCTCATGTTTCCTTACCTCCTCATCCCTCACTCCCTACCCTGGTGTTCTCATGTTTCCTTACCTCCTCATCCCTCACTCCCTACCCTGGTGTTCTCATGTTTCCTTACCTCCTCATCCCTCACTCCCTACCCTGGTGTTCTCATGTTTCCTTACCTCCTCATCCCTCACTCCCTACCCTGGTGTTCTCATGTTTCCTTACCTCCTCATCCCTCACTCCCTACCCTGGTGTTCTCATGTTTCCTTACCTCCTCATCCCTCACTCCCTACCCTGGTGTTCTCATGTTTCCTTACCTCCTCATCCCTCACTCCCTACCCTGGTGTTCTCATGTTTCCTTAACTCCTCAACCCTCACTCCCTACCCTGGTGTTCTCATGTTTTCTTACCTCCTCATCCCTCACTCCCTACCCTGGTGTTCTCATGTTTCCTTACCTCCTCATCCCTCACTCCCTACCCTGGTGTTCTCATGTTTCCTTACCTCCTCATCCCTCACTCCCTACCCTGGTGTTCTCATGTTTCCTTACCTCCTCATCCCTCACTCCCTACCCTGGTGTTCTCATGTTTCCTTACCTCCTCATCCCTCACTCCCTACCCTGGTGTTCTCATGTTTCCTTAACTCCTCAACCCTCACTCCCTACCCTGGTGTTCTCATGTTTTCTTACCTCCTCATCCCTCACTCCCTACCCTGGTGTTCTCATGTTTCCTTACCTCCTCATCCCTCACTCCCTACCCTGGTGTTCTCATGTTTCCTTACCTCCTCATCCCTCACTCTCTACCCTGGTGTTCTCATGTTTCCTTACCTCCTCATCCCTCACTCCCTACCCTGGTGTTCTCATGTTTCCTTACCTCCTCATCCCTCACTCCCTACCCTGGTGTTCTCATGTTTCCTTACCTCCTCATCCCTCACTACCTACCATGGTGTTCTCATGTGTCCTTACCTCCTCATCCCTCACTCCCTACCCTGGTGTTCTCATGTTTCCTTAAATCCTCATCCCTCACTCCCTACCCTGGTGTTCTCATGTTTCCTTACCTCCTCATCCCTCACTCCCTACCCTGGTGTTCTCATGTTTCCTTACCTCCTCATCCCTCACTCCCTACCCTGGTGTTCTCATGTTTCCTTACCTCCTCATCCCTCACTCCCTACCCTGGTGTTCTCATGTTTCCTTACCTCCTCATCCCTCACTCCCTACCCTGGTGTTCTCATGTTTCCTTACCTCCTCATCCCTCACTCCCTACCCTGGTGTTCTCATGTTTCCTTACCTCCTCATCCCTCACTCCCTACCCTGGTGTTCTCATGTTTCCTTACCTCCTCATCCCTCACTCCCTACCCTGGTGTTCTCATGTTTCCTTACCTCCTCATCCCTCACTCCCTACCCTGGTGTTCTCATGTTTCCTTACCTCCTCATCCCTCACTCCCTACCCTGGTGTTCTCATGTTTCCTTAACTCCTCAACCCTCACTCCCTACCCTGGTGTTCTCATGTTTTCTTACCTCCTCATCCCTCACTCCCTACCCTGGTGTTCTCATGTTTCCTTACCTCCTCATCCCTCACTCCCTACCCTGGTGTTCTCATGTTTCCTTACCTCCTCATCCCTCACTCCCTACCCTGGTGTTCTCATGTTTCCTTACCTCCTCATCCCTCACTCCCTACCCTGGTGTTCTCATGTTTCCTTACCTCCTCATCCCTCACTCCCTACCCTGGTGTTCTCATGTTTCCTTAACTCCTCAACCCTCACTCCCTACCCTGGTGTTCTCATGTTTTCTTACCTCCTCATCCCTCACTCCCTACCCTGGTGTTCTCATGTTTCCTTACCTCCTCATCCCTCACTCCCTACCCTGGTGTTCTCATGTTTCCTTACCTCCTCATCCCTCACTCTCTACCCTGGTGTTCTCATGTTTCCTTACCTCCTCATCCCTCACTCCCTACCCTGGTGTTCTCATGTTTCCTTACCTCCTCATCCCTCACTCCCTACCCTGGTGTTCTCATGTTTCCTTACCTCCTCATCCCTCACTACCTACCATGGTGTTCTCATGTGTCCTTACCTCCTCATCCCTCACTCCCTACCCTGGTGT
>NC_136648.1:932500-1025000 GCF_949748355.1 Melanostigma gelatinosum | reverse complement strand
AAGAATCCGCCGGTTCCCTCTACTTTGCAAAGAACCTGATTCAAACCATCATCATCGTCTGTCACGGTGATAAGAACCACCCGTGGGTTTAATGCTCAACAACATGCGGACATGGTATGTGACAGTTTAACAGTGTGAGGAGGAGCAGGAAGTGGGAGTGGCCTGGCTTGATCAGAGCACATATAGGGGAATGAGTTCTGCCAACAATTGTATGTAAATGTGAGTTCCCTTGCTCTGAGTACATTTATGTTTGCAGTACCTTGATGCTTGAGTTATTTATCTTCAGTTAGAAGGACGAACATTGTGTTAATCCTCCTCAGTTATACGTTTGTCAGATATTTTCTCCCGATGTATTACATGTAGTGTATGATGATGATGTATGTTTTCATTTAGATAAATCCTGCACTGTTGGTGGGGCAGGTGAGGACGGCACAGTCTGTTGTCTCTCAATAAATCTCAAAGGAAGTGGACTCTACGGGTGTTTCATTTACTGCGTCGTGTGGAAATATCTGTCTCGACAAACTTCTTACAGCAAAGAAGTACATCACACCTTAACCTTCCCAACTGTAGTATAAACAGCAACACTGACTGCACATCTAGTTGTTGGAATGCTGTCATTCCGTGACTTCTTCCGTACGCTTTTTGGCACTCTTCTCCTTCCACAGTTTTTAAGCTACAGAAACCATTCAAATATCAAAATGTTCATCTCTTTAAGGACACCCCTGCTATTTCCATATTGGTAACCTTTAAACTTTTAGAATTATTAAGCTTTTTGCACATTTTATTGTTGGAATGCTGTTAAGCAGTCCAACTATTGTTCTCCTGTTTCTTTATTCCACTATTTCTTCCGTCCCCCTTTTTTTTTAAACTCTTCTTCATTTTTTAAGCTACAGAAACCGTTCAACTATCAAAATGTTCAGCTCCTTCAGCTCATCTCTGCTATGACTTTTTCTATTTCTAACCTTTAAACATTTTGAATTATTAAGCTTTTAGCAACTTTTTTTTGAATGGGATCTCTATGGAGAAGATTTTCAAATCCTCTTAAACTTCTTCAACTTTCAAATCCTTCAACTTCCTCATACTTTCAGCTACAGACACCATTTCAACTTTCAAATGTTGAGAAAACCCTCAACTATTGCCAACATGATTCAGCTTTTTGATATCTTTTAAACTTTTTGAACTGCACCAATTTAACTTTTATGATTTTTCAGCCCTTTTCTGACTTTATAATGGGTGTGATTGCGCAGCTTAGAGTGCGTGATGTCACCGCAAGAGTGAAGAGCAGCTTGAGATTCTTGTGAAAAAAACATTTGTATTTTGCCACTGTGTCCACAATCTTCACTCTTCATGCATAATTTCTGGATGTAGAAGTAGCTAATATTGTCCTTGTCGTAGAACAATGACTGTGGAATTTATACATTTTTACACATTTGACACGGAAGCCGTTAATTGAGAGGAAAACCAACTTTCTGCTCCATAGAGACCAATGTTAAATTTTGCTTCAAAAACATCTTCCACACAACACGGTACCCCATTTCTAGATCGCCAGTTAAGCCACATTTTTTACACTACAGACACAATTTTTACAGGATCTGTTCTTCAACTCATCCTTCCCCTCAATTATTAATATCGGAGCAATAGGAGCTACGGTTATGGGAGTTTTGATGATTTGTTTGAGAGGTGTTTCCCTGTTTTATCTCCATGAAATGGCTTCAGGCACACAGGTGTTTGCGATTGAGCCAATTAGTGATGTTGATAAACACACAGACTCACAGACACACATGCACTCCTCTCTCTCTCTCTCTCTCTCTCTCTCTCTCTCTCTCTCTCTCTGTGTGTGTGTCATTCAGCTCTTGGAGACTTTTAGAGGACCCCCCCACACACATACACACACACCCCCCATTTCAAAATAAAAGCCCCACGGAATGAATCCTAACTGAAATGCTTGTGATGAAGCCTGTCATTTAATAACCTCTGTTTGTGTGTTTCATACTTTCTGATTCTGTCTACTACCACTACTACTATTACTTATACTAAAACTGCTACTACTACTACTGCTATTCATGCTACTACCCGTACTACTACTACTACAGCTATAACTGCTACTAGTACTACTACTACTGCTACTTCAAATACTGCCATTACTACTACTACTTCTACTACTGTTATATTAAATACTACAACCACTACTACAGCTATTACTACTACTACTGATACGTCTACTACTTCTTCTAAACAGTAATACTTCTACTACTAATGATACTTCTACTACAACTACAAATTCTACTACTACTACAAATATCACTACTGCTACTACTACTACTTATTCTAATGCAACTAATACTTCTACAAATAATACTTCTACTACAACTACAACTTCTAGTACGACTACTACAAATATCACTACTGCTGACATTTTTTAAGGCACAGAAACCGTTCAAATATCAAAATGTTCAGCTCTTTCAGGAGAGGGGTGCTTTGACTTTTCATATTTGTAATCTTTAAACTTTTTGAATTTAGCTTTTTGCAATTTTCTTTTGAATGGGATTTCTATGGAGAAAATCTTCAAATCCTGTTATACTTCTTCAACTTTCAAAGCCTTCTTCTTCCTCATACTTTCAGCTACAGACACCATAGTTAGACATTTCAACTGGAAGGTTTTTCAGCAGTGCAGTTGAAATGCTTTCGGGCTTCAACATTTTTCAGACAGGTAGTCTCCCATTTCTTAATTTTCAGCAATTCTTTTACAATTCATTTCAGCTGAAAGAGTCCAGAGAATCATAAAAGTTAAATATAAAAGTTAAATATACTGTATATATATATATATATATATATATATATATATTATATATAGATATTAAAAGTATCCCCATGGTCGAAATGATGAGATAGAAAGTTGAAATGATGAGATAGAAAGTTGAAATGATGAGACAGCATGTTGTCTGTGTACCGACATTAAAACGATCACAACAGGTGGACAGGAGAGGCAACAGCCCGAAAAGAGGTTTCCAACGATTGAAAAAGATCCACAAATAATCCCAAAATGTCCACGAAGAGAAACATTGATGCAGAGGCAAGAAAATGAAATGAAAGATGGGAAAGTGAACACATGTTTGTGCTTCAAGGAGAACAACGGGTCTGTCTGCTGTGTTATGAGGCGTGTCGGTGATGAAGGACACAATTCACCAAACACGGAGCTAAATTTAGCCTCCAAGAAAAACATCAAACTGTCCAAGAATCAAAAGGCAGACTGCAATCACAGCAGAATATATTCACACAGCTACAGCCCAGTGCATGCTGAAGGTATGTGAGCAGAGCTCCGACCAGATACAGACTTTTACAAATGTCAGTTTGTGAAGAAACACCATCGCAGACGAGTTGATGAACTAGCAGCAATCTAACAACACAGCAGCTGAGAGACGAGCAGGTACTTGTGTTTGTAATGAACTGTTGATGAAAGCACAGACAACACGGATACATCATCTATCATGTTCATCAGACCTGACTCTCAGTGAGCAGCTCTTGGATGTAGCTGCATGCACAGGACGACGACAGGGAGGAACATTAGTGATGCAGAGAGGTGAACAAACAGCTTTGAACAAAGTTAATGTCACAACTTGTGTTTGATATTTGTCTTTGTTCTTGAACCCTCAATTAAAATGAGTTATGTTATAACAACAGAAATGTGTTTAAATATAATTTTTCATTGATATAACTGCATGTACAATATGTTTACACTTGAATAAACAATAATCAAATGCAGAGAGTTATTGAACAACATGTGAGGAGAAGTTATTACAGTCTTACAGTGAACCGGCCCTTTGAGGACCGTGATGCTGATGTGACCCAGAGAAGATGAGTTTGACACCCTGACCTAGAGGACCAGGTCTACACTGAGACTGGTTCATATAGAGGACCAGGTCTACACTGAGACTGGTTCATATAGAGGACCAGGTCTACACTGAGACTGGTTCATATAGAGGACCAGGTCTACACTGAGACTGGTTCATATAGAGGACCAGGTCTACACTGAGACTGGTTCATATAGAGGACCAGGTCTACACTGAGACTGGTTCATATAGAGGACCAGGTCTACACTGAGACTGGTTCATATAGAGGACCAGGTCTACACTGAGACTGGTTCATATAGAGGACCAGGTCTACACTGAGACTGGTTCATATAGAGGATCAGGTCTACACTGAGACTGGTTCATATAGAGGATCAGGTCTACACTGAGACCGGTTCATATAGAGGATCAGGACTACACTGAGACTGGTTCATATAGAGGACCAGGTCTACACTGAGACTGGTTCATATAGAGGACCAGGTCTACACTGAGACTGGTTCATATAGAGGACCAGGTCTACACTGAGACTGGTTCATATAGAGGACCAGGTCTACACTGAGACTGGTTCATATAGAGGACCAGGTCTACACTGAGACTGGTTCATATAGAGGACCAGGTCTACACTGAGACTGGTTCATATAGAGGACCAGGTCTACACTGAGACTGGTTCATATAGAGGACCAGGTCTACACTGAGACTGGTTCATATAGAGGATCAGGTCTACACTGAGACCGGTTCATATAGAGGATCAGGACTACACTGAGACTGGTTCATATAGAGGACCAGGTCTACACTGAGACTGGTTCATATAGAGGACCAGGTCTACACTGAGACTGGTTCATATAGAGGACCAGGTCTACACTGAGACTGGTTCATATAGAGGATCAGGTCTACACTGAGACCGGTTCATATAGAGGATCAGGACTACACTGAGACTGGTTCACATAGAGGATCAGGTCTACACTGAGACTGGTTCACATAGAGGATCAGGTCTACACTGAGACTGGTTCACATAGAGGATCAGGACTACACTGAGACTGGTTCATATAGAGGACCAGGTCTACACTGAGACTGGTTCATATAGAGGACCAGGTCTACACTGAGACTGGTTCATATAGAGGACCAGGTCTACACTGAGACCGGTTCATATAGAGGACCAGGTCTACACTGAGACTGGTTCATATAGAGGACCAGGTCTACACTGAGACTGGTTCATATAGAGGATCAGGTCTACACTGAGACTGGTTCATATAGAGGACCAGGTCTACACTGAGACTGGTTCATATAGAGGATCAGGACTACACTGAGACTGGTTCACATAGAGGATCAGGTCTACACTGAGACTGGTTCATATAGAGGACCAGGTCTACACTGAGACTGGTTCACATAGAGGACCAGGTCTACACTGAGACTGGTTCATATAGAGGATCAGGACTACACTGAGACTGGTTCATATAGAGGATCAGGACTACACTGAGACTGGTTCACATAGAGGATCAGGTCTACACTGAGACTGGTTCATATAGAGGATCAGGTCTACACTGAGACTGGTTCACATAGAGGATCAGGACTACACTGAGACTGGTTCACATAGAGGATCAGGTCTACACTGAGACCGGTTCATATAGAGGATCAGGACTACACTGAGACTGGTTCACATAGAGGATCAGGTCTACACTGAGACTGGTTCACATAGAGGATCAGGTCTACACTGAGACTGGTTCACATAGAGGACCAGGTCTACACTGAGACTGGTTCATATAGAGGACCAGGTCTACACTGAGACTGGTTCATATAGAGGACCAGGTCTACACTGAGACCGGTTCATATAGAGGACCAGGTCTACACTGAGACTGGTTCATATAGAGGACCAGGTCTACACTGAGACTGGTTCATATAGAGGACCAGGTCTACACTGAGACTGGTTCATATAGAGGACCAGGTCTACACTGAGACTGGTTCATATAGAGGACCAGGTCTACACTGAGACTGGTTCATATAGAGGATCAGGTCTACACTGAGACTGGTTCATATAGAGGACCAGGTCTACACTGAGACTGGTTCATATAGAGGATCAGGACTACACTGAGACTGGTTCACATAGAGGATCAGGTCTACACTGAGACTGGTTCATATAGAGGACCAGGTCTACACTGAGACTGGTTCACATAGAGGACCAGGTCTACACTGAGACTGGTTCATATAGAGGATCAGGACTACACTGAGACTGGTTCATATAGAGGATCAGGACTACACTGAGACTGGTTCATATAGAGGATCAGGTCTACACTGAGACTGGTTCACATAGAGGACCAGGTCTACACTGAGACTGGTTCATATAGAGGATCAGGACTACACTGAGACTGGTTCATATAGAGGATCAGGACTACACTGAGACTGGTTCACATAGAGGATCAGGTCTACACTGAGACTGGTTCATATAGAGGATCAGGTCTACACTGAGACTGGTTCACATAGAGGACCAGGTCTACACTGAGACTGGTTCATATAGAGGATCAGGTCTACACTGAGACTGGTTCACATAGAGGATCAGGACTACACTGAGACTGGTTCATATAGAGGACCAGGTCTACACTGAGACTGGTTCATATAGAGGATCAGGACTACACTGAGACTGGTTCATATAGAGGACCAGGTCTACACTGAGACTGGTTCATATAGAGGATCAGGACTACACTGAGACTGGTTCACATAGAGGATCAGGTCTACACTGAGACTGGTTCATATAGAGGATCAGGTCTAGACTGAGACTGGTTCACATAGAGGACCAGGTCTACACTGAGACTGGTTCATATAGAGGATCAGGACTACACTGAGACTGGTTCATATAGAGGATCAGGACTACACTGAGACTGGTTCACATAGAGGATCAGGTCTACACTGAGACTGGTTCATATAGAGGATCAGGTCTACACTGAGACTGGTTCACATAGAGGACCAGGTCTACACTGAGACTGGTTCACATAGAGGACCAGGTCTACACTGAGACTGGTTCATATAGAGGATCAGGACTACACTGAGACTGGTTCATATAGAGGATCAGGACTACACTGAGACTGGTTCACATAGAGGATCAGGTCTACACTGAGACTGGTTCATATAGAGGATCAGGTCTACACTGAGACTGGTTCACATAGAGGACCAGGTCTACACTGAGACTGGTTCATATAGAGGATCAGGTCTACACTGAGACTGGTTCACATAGAGGATCAGGACTACACTGAGACTGGTTCATATAGAGGACCAGGTCTACACTGAGACTGGTTCATATAGAGGATCAGGACTACACTGAGACTGGTTCATATAGAGGACCAGGTCTACACTGAGACTGGTTCATATAGAGGATCAGGACTACACTGAGACTGGTTCACATAGAGGATCAGGTCTACACTGAGACTGGTTCATATAGAGGATCAGGTCTAGACTGAGACTGGTTCACATAGAGGACCAGGTCTACACTGAGACTGGTTCATATAGAGGATCAGGACTACACTGAGACTGGTTCATATAGAGGATCAGGACTACACTGAGACTGGTTCATATAGAGGATCAGGACTACACTGAGACTGGTTCACATAGAGGATCAGGTCTACACTGAGACTGGTTCATATAGAGGATCAGGTCTACACTGAGACTGGTTCACATAGAGGACCAGGTCTACACTGAGACTGGTTCATATAGAGGATCAGGTCTACACTGAGACTGGTTCACATAGAGGATCAGGACTACACTGAGACTGGTTCACATAGAGGATCAGGACTACACTGAGACTGGTTCATATAGAGGACCAGGTCTACACTGAGACTGGTTCATATAGAGGATCAGGTCTACACTGAGACTGGTTCATATAGAGGATCAGGTCTACACTGAGACTGGTTCATATAGAGGACCAGGTCTACACTGAGACTGGTTCATATAGAGGACCAGGTCTACACTGAGACTGGTTCATATAGAGGATCAGGTCTACACTGAGACTGGTTCACATAGAGGATCAGGACTACACTGAGACTGGTTCACATAGAGGATCAGGACTACACTGAGACTGGTTCATATAGAGGACCAGGTCTACACTGAGACTGGTTCACATAGAGGATCAGGTCTACACTGAGACTGGTTCATATAGAGGATCAGGACTACACTGAGACTGGTTCACATAGAGGATCAGGTCTACACAGACTGGTTCATATAGAGGATCAGGTCTACACTGAGACTGGTTGAGAGAGAGAGACTTGGTGTGACTCTGGATGATAAAAGCTCCGTTGTTGAAGCTCCAACATGCAGATTCACCAGAATGACGGCGGGTCAGCTGACAGAGGGAGCGCTTGTTTAACAACTCCGTCCCAACGGGTTCCTCTGTACACACACACACACACACACACACACACACACACACACACACACACACACACACACACACACACACAGTGGAGTCGTTTATGTCAAGACACACTGTACCATTGTGGTTCAGATGAGACAAGACTTTGTCCACTCTGTGTGTGTGTGTGTGTGTGTGTGTGTGTGTGTGTGTGTGTGTGTGTGTGTGTGTCAGACTCAGCTTAGTTCTGATTGGCTGCCAGGTGTCCGCTGAGAGTTGTGAAGTTGGAGAAGTTACTTCAGACGAAAAAGTGAAAGCTCACAAACAAACAATGTATCTTGTTTATTTAATAAAATACTGAATCAGAAAACATGATCCACGCAATGTCAACGTGCGCTCTCACGCACCGGTGGAAGTAACAAACGTCAGTCCTCCAGGGGGCGATAAAGAGCTAATCACATCGTGTCCTTCACCATTTCCTCTGTGGTTAGTGGTGGAATGTAACTCAGTACTTTTACTCAAATACTGGACTGAAAGTTACTGCGAGGAACTTTCATGTGGTGTTGGTTCTTGCGCCCCCTGTGGACTAAAGTGGTCGTGTCTCTGAGCTCCAGAGTCTCTTTAGAAAACCTCTCATGTTACTGCAGCAGGTCTGACAGTCTGAACCCTCTCAGTCCTGGTTCTGGTTCTTCCGTGACTCCCTTCCCATCATGTACTAAATGAACATCATGCTGTATTGAAGAAGACTTGAAACTAGAGATTGAGACATAAACTCATGTTTACAATGTTTACTGAGGTAATAAATCAAGAGAGAAGTAGAGTCATTTTCTATAGACTTCTATACAACCAGAGGAGTCGCCCCCTGGTGGACACTAGAGAGAATGCAGCTTTAACACGTGAAGCTTTGGAGAACTTTAAAGAAGCGGAGGTTGACTATCCGACTTCGATTGGCACCTTGAGGGACGACGTCTGCGACCAGATTGTTTCACAAGCAGCTCGTTTACAAACTGATGAAAAAGGTTAAATCACTGTCAGCCGTTTGGGTTCCCAGAATACATTTCAGTCATGAGTTGTTGGAAGGTGGATCATTTTCCCTCTCCTTAGATGGAGCGAGGCTAGCAGTTCCCCCCTGCTTCCAGCCTTTGTGCTAAGCTAGGCTAAACACACTTTGGACCTATATCCTCATCATGGACGCACAAAGATTAAACCCACACTGAAAATGGAACTTTTCACACTTGTGATTGAAATCATTCTGCTTGTTCGAGGACGCCGTGTTGTGTTTAAAAGGCTGTGTGCGTGTGCATGTGAGTGCGTGTGTGTGCGTGTGCATGTGAGTGCGTGCGTGTGTGTGCGTGTGTGTGAGTGCGTGCGTGTGTGTGCGTGCGTGTGTGTGCATGAGTGTGTGTGCGTGTGTGAGTGCGTTTGTGCGCGCGTGCGTGTGTGTGAGTGTGAGTGCGTGCGTGTGTGTGCGTGTGTGTGTGTGTGTACATGAGTGTGTGTGCGTGTGTGTGTGCGTGTGTGTGTGCATGAGTGTGTGTGCGTGTGTGAGTGCGTGTGCACTTGACTTTAATATCTGTTATATGGTGATGGGATTATTCTAGTTTGTTTTTCTTCCTGTATACTTATTATATTTATGTTTTTGTCAACGTTTCCAGGAGCCTTTGCAGTGAAACGCCTCCATGTTTGTCACCACATGTATGCTAAGCTAAGTGCGAATTCTCGCAGCTTCTTAGATGAATGATGGCCTCTGTGAGGGTGTGTAAGAACAACACAGGAAGCACTTTGGTGTAGAAATACTCTGTTACTCTAAGGTTACTCTAAGTATTACCAGCAGAATACACTTAAAGTACCACAGAGTAAAAGTACTTATCGTGTAACATGAGCCCTTCAGAGTGTTACAAAGATGATGTTTTATGTCGGTTTTGCAGACAAAGATAGCGATTCATAAAAACAACATTTGTTCATTCAGTGTTTTCACGTCATCATTCTGCTGAGCTCATGATGACCTCACGGGAATCAGCAGAGCTCCAACCTGATTGGTCGAACCAGAACCACAAGTGAACTCACCTGTGAGGGTCTGTGTTAACGAAGCATCGTGTTTAATCAGTTCATCAATTTCATGGACTCATGTACCATGTACTCATACTCATGTACCATGTATCAACAGTAGTAAATATAGAAGTTACTTTACAGATCAATAAATATAAAATACATCATTCAGCATTACGAGTACTTTAAGTACTTTAAGTACATGTTGATGCTGATACTTTTGTACTTTTACTTCATTGATATTTTGAAAGCAGGACTTTTACTTTGAACAGAGTAATTCTACTGTGTGGTATGAGTACTTTTACTGCAAGAGGAGATCTGAGTACTGAGGAGGAGGAGGAGGAGGAAGAGGAGGAGGAGGAGGAGGAACTAATGAACATAAGACACAACAGGTCCAGAACATAACGAGGTACAAACATAAAGTGCAATAAGATAATGTTGGGAACGAAGAGGGGCGTGTTTGGGTTATCAGCATTTAAGAAACTGAATTCTTGACATCAATAGAATTATTAATGTGAGTAACAATTATTAATGATTATTAATAATAACGGGGCACCACCCTGTAAACAGGGACTAATAACCAAACGATAAACTAAGTCTCATAATTAGTGGCCACTCGTAATGTCAATAGTCGGGTGCGACTACACATTCGAAGTGACAGTGAAGGGTTAAGTTCGTACACAAGGCTACTACATACAGATCTTATTACACAAATATGCACAAGTAATCACAAACGACTGCTCTTTAAAATATAACAGAATTTATTAAATCGAAATAATAAGTGATCAGATCAAATAATATCACAACCAACAACGCTGTCATACAATTTTATGTGCCTACTATCTAAACAAATGAATAAAATGGGTGATGATGTATGTAATACAAGTATGTGTGTGTGTGTGTGTGTGTGTGTGTGTGTGGGTCTGTGTGTGGAAAGGAAGGTGAGTCCTAACAGCTATCGCTAAAGACTACAAAGATGGCGGCGTCGAGTGACGCAGACAAACAGGGAGGGGCCTTAAAGCGTTATAGCTAAAACCTTCCACCAGATGGCGGAGTCGAGTGACTTAGACCAAATGGCGAATGGAGAGGAGGGGGGGGGGGTCAGCTATATGTGGTTGCGTGTGTCGGCGCACACGTGTGTTGGAACAATAGGTGAGAGTTTCACCCACAATCCGGAGCTCTATGTGTGTGCAAGTTACGGAAAACAAGAGGAATAAAAGGGGCAGAGAGAGGAATCAGAGTTTCTGTGTGCGATGTCGCGTCGTAGTGAAAATGAGGATCGCCGAGCGTATCTCACACAAGTTGCCGTTGTCGCTTCGCGAACTGACGACACTTATGCCCGATAGTCGCGTTTCCACACTTCACTCACAGAATCGACTCGAGGAAAGAGAGCAAGAACAAAGATGAAATCAAATAATCCCAAAAGCAACAGTCAAACAGGAAACGCACAGTACGACGGACCTCGGAGCTCCGTCGACGATTGCGTAATCTCTCAGCAAAACGAAAACAATGACTTTAACACGACAAAAACACGGGAATAATAACATATAAATGAATGGCCTGAATTAAACTTAAGTTCATTTAAGCTAAAACTACGCCCAGACACCGTGACTCTTACTATGAGATGCTTCGTGGCAAGGTTGTAGAGTGTTTGTCGATGAATGGTTTTCCCTCCTCCAGGAGGAAAAGAAAAGCGTGAGACTGCTGCTGTTTCGGCGTCGCTGGTGAGCGGCTGCTGTTTCGGCGTCGCTGGTGAGCGGTTGCTGGTTCGGCCCGGCTCGCTGCAGAGAGGAGGGCCTGTGGTTTCCAACGTCGGCTGAGACACGTGTCGGTTCGTATCTCTCGGTAATGGTCGGTGAAGGAAGATTGTTTGGTCTTCCTAGTACCGTGGCGTGTACACGAAGGGGGGGGAGCGGCGCGTTGAAGAAAGGATGCTTTCCGCGGGCCAAGGCCTTAACTCAGAATAGACGTGGTTCTTTTTCGTCCAGCGAAAGAGCACGTGCGTGCTGAGATGAGTGGGGGTTGAGGTCGATCGGGTCCTCTGGTGATTCTTCTTGAGACCGGACGGGAGTCCAGAGCGAAGAGGGCGATTTTGGCTGCGTTGCCGCTTATAAGCGGGTCTCTGCGCACAGCGGGAGACGGCTTGTCGGCCAATGAAAGGTCCACCTCCGCGGTGGACCGAAGGTGGAGGTGTGGTCATCTCCAGGGGGCAAGGATCAGACCCCAGGTCATTTGTGAGGAGGGGAGGCCCAGGTGAGGGACTCAACCAGCCAGGAGGTGGCGCCAGAACCCCAACATCCCCCCTTTGGTCTGAAGAGCGGGATGCTGGTCACGGTCTTTAGAGCAAACCAAGGGCTGGCACTTACATCCATGTGCAGGGGAAAAACTGTCCATATATTCCTGAGAACCTGAAGAGGTTAGACAGTCCAAGTATTCCTGGGATCAAAAGCAGTGGTTAACAGGCAGTGTTCAATGTTCAAAGTTCAGAGTTCAGAGTTCACTGGTGTCTGGTTGCTAACGAAGGTGGCATCTGGGCAGATGGCTTTAACTACTTTTTCCCTACATCTACTATCATACACAATTCAAATCATAGGTGAGCAAAACATTATTCCCAAATAATTCAATCGCTAATATGATGTTGTGATACTTCAAGCATTGCGGTATAGTGTCAAAGAATGTAACAACCCAAATAAAACAAAAACAAAACACCAAGGATAAAAAGAAAAGAGGTAGAAAGAAGGGAAGCAGAGGAGGGATACAGTGGTTACTGATTCTACTCCTAGACAGGACTGGAAACCGTCAGCGGAGCGGTCGCCGGGTGGCTAACACGTGGAGCTCCGTATAGGAGGGAATCCAGTCTGTTCTGTAGCTTCTGGATGTATTTATACATAATATGTGCGACGATTGCTGTGATTATCCAGCCACTAAGAAGGAGTCCCAAGGCTAGCATGCTGAGGTTGTTTGCCTGATAGGGGTTGTACCTAATCAAATGGTTGAACAATGTGGTAGTGAGTCCAGTGGGTTTGAGGCTGAACTGGACCAATTTCGTCCCTTCTGTTAGAAGCTGCTGTTGAATGTTATCATCAATGGTGAGGTTGTGACCCTTGAAGGCGTCCATAATCTCAATCTCTACATTGTGTGTGTCTGGGTTGAGGTAATGGAGGACGATGTCATTGATGTGCAGTGTGGCTCCTTGTGGAACTGTCAAAAAGAATGTCTGATTTGGTAAAGTTAGCTTAGTGGCGGTGTCGTGGCGATCGTAGGATACGAGGACTTCGGTGGCGGGGGTGCTAACCAGCCATTTGTTGCCTGCTCGTTCTACTCTTGTCTCCGTACCATCATCCCTGACGGACAGACTACCTCGGCACCTCTGTTCAGGGGACTCGGCTCTCAAGCCGCAGAGGTAGCCTGTTACGTCTCTAACGAAAGGGTTGCTCGGGCAGACCCAGTGGATGTCTTTAGTTTTTGTACACATGCCTAGGTTGGGGATGAGGTAGAGGGAGAGATCGTCATCATGGTAAGCAAGGATTGGCGGTGTTGTGAGGTGTACATGTGTATCACCTTTCCAGAATCCGACATTCAAAACAGACTTCATTCGATATACATTTTGTCTCTCTATGATTGGTAGATTCAGAATGAATCCTATTTCTAGGTTCTTTGGATCTACCGAAATCGGGATGGCGCTGCCAAGACTATAAGCTAGATGTACCTGTGATGGTTGCACAACAGTAGTGGTCGCAGATCTAAGGATTTTGTCAACAAGGTCCAAAGGGACCAGATAGGGTGGGATTTTCCCACTGGTCAAGCTATTGACCGATGAGCTGATTTCTCTGATGAGATCCTGCATTAAATCTCGTACTACTCGTACATAGGTTATGTCTTCTTGGACTACTTCGGAGAGAGTAGCTAAGGCATGCAAGGTGTTATTGAGGAGAGCAGAATGTAAGTTTACAGTGACGATGGTTCCCTGGAGGGTTTTACCCAGGCCCTGTAACTGTGCTTGTTGGAGTTGGATTCGCTGTTGGATCTCTGGCATTTCTTTGTCAAGTTCGCCCATGTGTCTTTGGAGCGCGCTCAGGCTAATGGAGTTGGCGGCCGAGAGGCCGATGGAGAAAAGGGACCCAATGGCCGATGCTGCGACGAGCAGACCGCCGAGGAATCTCTTAGGTCGGTGCTTACCGCTAAGATCCTCCTCAGTGACCAAGAACTTGTGTAATTGGTCGAGGATGTGAGCGGTCGTCTGCTTGGCCCGGTCGACTGTGTCGTGGGCTTGGACTCCGCTCAACCTTCCTTCGGTCAGCCGTGGGGGCAATCGGATATGCTTACGGTACACGTCCCAGGGGTCTAGTCGTACATAGACTCTCTGGGTGTAGAGGCCGCAACGGGTAATTAGGAGTCCGGGTGTCCCTTGTAGGACGATCCCAGTCGGTGGGCCTGGTTCCACCATTTCTAGCGCTTGGGTGAGTTGTAGACCGAAGAGTATGCCGAGGATCCAAGGGAGCCCCATCTGTGAACACACCAGAATCTAATTACTGTGGGGATAATGTATTCTATGTTATAGGTTAGTGCATGCCGACGGGGTGAGTTGGGGCATGCAGTTAATTCCTATCTCTACTGGGGGGAGATGGCCGTAGCCTCTCCTTGGAGTGAACCCGGTTTGTAGGGTTTGATCTGGTTCGCATGGACCCATTTGTATGCCGGTGGCTGTTTGGTCTTAGGGACCCGGATCCGATATGCTACCGGTGAGAGTTTTCCTACGATTTCGAAGGGGCCTGTCCAGCGAGGTAGGAATTTCTTTGAGATTCCCACTGGGCTGGTGAATCTAAAGTAGAAAACCTTGTCGCCCACCTGGTATTCGTGGTGCGATGCCTTCCTATCGTAGTAGGCCTTAGAGCCTTTTGCGCTGTCTTCCAAGTTCTCTTGGGCCCACGCAAACGTATCTCGGAGGTGCTCACGCAAGTCTGAGACGTACTGATGTGTAGTGTAGGCTGTCGCGACGCTGACATCCTCGGGGTGGTACAGGAGGTGAAGTGGGAGAGTCATCTCCCTTCCCGTCATCATTTCAAAGGGTGTGACCCCCGTGGAACGGTGCGGGGTGGACCTAATGGCCATCAGTACCAAGGGGAGTTTCACGTCCCAGTCTCTGCCACTGCTGTTAACATACTTCTTGAGCATGCTGACAATGGTGCGGTTGGCCCGTTCGACCTGACCGGAGGACTGGGGGTGGTACGAAATGTGGAATTTGGATTCAATTCCCAAGAGATCGTACACGCTAGTCATGACGTGGGAGGTGAAATGGGTACCTTGGTCTGAATCGATGGAGAGGGGTAAACCCCAACGGCTGAACACGTGGTTCAGAAGTAGGACTGCAGTCGTCATAGCCGTGTCATTGGGTGCTGGGAGGCATTCCACCCATTTAGTGAACGCGCATGTGACGGTGAGGAGGTATTTGTTACCTCTCGAGGACTTAGGGACTGGACCGACCCAGTCGATTTGGAGGTTGGACCATGGGAATGTGACCCCCCTTGCTTGAAGTGGGGCACGACTGATGGGGCGGGATGGCTGGAACTGGCAACAGACCAGACATCCCCGTACGTAGGACTTAGTGTCCCGCATCATGGACGGCCAATAAGCGACTTGCTTGAGGGTGTTGAGAGTTGCCTTGTAGCCCCGGTGTCCTCCTGTTAAGGAGTCGTGAGCATGGGTCAACATCACCCCCCTATGGTCAGTTGGGACGACCCAACGGGACGGGCCCTGACCCTCGTAGGAGTAGACCAACAGACCCTGGTCTATCTTCAGGTGTGACTGGACGGACTTAAGGTCTTTCAGTTCTCGTGAGTCTAACGGTGGCGGTGCCACCTGTTGTGACGGAAGGTTCAGTATCTGGTTTCGAATGCTTTGAATAGCCGGGTCTCGTTCCTGCATCGTGACCAAGTCTGTGTCGCCTGGTTTGCGTCCCAGGTGCAAAGTCTGGAGGCACGACTGCAGATTCTCTGCTTTCTCTTTGGTTTGCCGCCGAGTGATCGCATTCACTGCATACGTTTGGGGGCTTGGGAGCCAGCTTTCCTGGAACTCCCAAGGCATGCCTTGTTCAGCCCCCAATTTGGCGAGGCGGTCCGCCTCATCGTTCCCGTCCCTATCAGGGCCAGAGGTTTGGGAATGACCCTTTACCTTCTTCCAGTAAATTGTCATCCCCTGGGTTGTCACCAGCTGATCGCATGTGAGGAAGAGCTCTGAATGTTTGACCTCTTTGTTTCGAGCATTTTTCATGCCGTTCGCCTTCCACGTAGGGAAGTGAGAGATGAAACTGTGGCGAGCATAATTCGAGTCTGAGCAGATCACCAGCTGTACAACCGCTTGCCTAGTGGCCTGTTGGAGTGCGATGAGTGCTGCTGCAATCTCTGCGTATTGGCTCGACTTTGAGCCGAGTTGGTAGCAGGGTGGCTCGTTCGTTTCGAAGCCCACCCATTTGATACCGACTCCAGCTCGGATCTGGCTCTCGTGATGGAATGAGCAGCCGTCCACATAGACCTTCGGGAGGCCTTGGCAGATGTTCTCATCGTAGTAATGATGGTTGGATGGAAGCGATGGGGTTGTGATGATTGAAGATTGGGAGCTCGGCTGTTCTTCACAGTCGCAGTGTTGGCACTGCGCAAGACCCTGGCCCAGAGCCATCTTGTGGTTCTGGGCGTACTTAATCTCAACATCATAGCCTTGCAACGCCATCATCCAGGATGCGATACGACTGTTAGAGACTCGACCCTCTCTCAGTCGCTGACTGTTCAAGAATACGACCGGTTGGTGGCAAGTCTCGATGATGACTTTCTGACCTCCGATGTAGCTACGGAAATGTTCCACAGCCCAAACGGTGGCAAGAAGGGCCTTTTCGCAGTCGGAGAACTTAATCTCAACGGTACTTAAAGGTCGGCTGGCGTAGGCAACGACCCGCTGGTCGGTGTCATATTTCTGTGCCAAAGCAGCGCTAAGGCACTGGGAAGAGAAGCTGGCCTCAAGATGGAACTCTTTGTCTTTGTCTGGGTAGGCCAGACAGGGGGCGGAGCAGAGCTTTTCCTTCAGGTGGTGGAAGGATTGCTCTTGGGTTCCCCCCCATTCGAAAAGGCTATCTTTGCGCAGAAGCTCCGTGAGGGGTCTGGCTATTTCTGCGTAGTCCTCCATGAACTGCCGTGAATAGTTGCAGACACCCAGGAAGCTCCTGAGTTCCGACACGTTTGTCGGAGCTTTGATGTTTCGGATGGCTTGTATCCTCTCTGCCAGAGGTTCAATGCCATCTGCGCCCACCGTGAGCCCCACGTACTTGACCTTAGTACGGCACCACTGGCCTTTGGTGATAGCCAGTTTAGCTCCTGCGGCGGCGAGCTGGCCGAGAACATGGCGGATCTCAGCCAGGTGTTCCTCAAAGGTCCGACTCCTCATGAGGATGTCGTCCACGTATATGAGGTTTCCGCGAGCGGCGGCGTCGGCCATCGCTTTGTGGAGGAAGATGTTGAACTCTGAGGGCGAGTTAGAGTACCCAAACGGGCAGCGGTTCCAAGTGTACTGGCGATTGCCAAAGGAAAAAGCAAGCTTGTATTGGTCGACTGGGTCGACTCTCATGGTCCAGAACCCATTGGCTATGTCCACCGTTGAGAAGAAACAGGCCTCTTTTACCTTTGCCAGTTCTTGATCCAGGTGGATCATTGGCCAACGGGAGAGGGGAACCTGCTTGTTCAGTGGGCGGTAGTCGATGGTAAGACGCCATTTTCCAGTTGGCTTCAGCACTGGCCAGATGGGCGAGTTGTACGTTGAGTTGCACTCCCTGATGATTTGCTTTTCCAGCAATTTGTCAAGGATCTCTTGAATCGAGTCATAGGCGGCCAATGGGATTCTGTACTGACGTACAAAGGTTGGTTGGGCCTGTGGGTCGGTAGGGATGCGAACTGTATGGAGGTCGGTGACTCCGCAGTCGTGGGAGTCTTTTGAAAAGATCTCCTGAAACTCGCGGAACAAGTGTCGAAGTGCGTCTCTCTGAGTTTCTGTTATCAGAGCGTCCGACTTCGCGAGCTGTTGCTCCATCTCTGCCTCAAAGCCAGGGTACGGTTCGTTGGTCGGTGAATCCGCACCCGTGACTGCGGAGGTCGAATCTCCTGGTAGAGTAGTGAGGGTGTACACTATCATGTCGCCGTCAGTACTCAGGGAAGCGTCGTGGATTGCTTCGCTCTGTAGCATTTCATGACGGACGATGGTGATCATTTTGGTCGGAAAGGTATAAAGAAGGCCATTCAGTTCATCCTCTCTAGCTAGGGATGGGGGCAGCTCCCCTATGACAGGGACTGTGAGTTCAAAGTCGTGGAAGGACTGGTCAACCAGTATCCCCAATGGTTGTCCTCCCGTCACCTGGATTGGTGAGTGGGTCAGATTCTGAACCAGTATGTAGGCTGAACGATTGTTCACCTCAAGCAGGGGCATACCACAGACTGTCAAGTTCAGTTCCCAAAAGCGGGGCAGCGGTTGGAAGAATGCCTGTTCGCTAGGCAGCGTCTGTCCCTTAACGATGACGAGGCGTATGGACACTCCGGCAGTGCGGGCGGGCACTGTCATGCCAGTTTCACTGGCGACTTGACACGCCTGGGGGATAGTTTGCCCCGATACCATGTGTTCGGGTTCAGTGGCGAGGGGGTAACGCTCAGCGCTACCTTGAGACCACAGAACTTGGTGGACTGTGTCCAATACAGCGCCAAGTCTTACTAGCAGGTCTGCGCCGACAAAGAACGGGGGATGGAGTCTAGGGACCACACTGATCAGGTGCGTCACCTGTTTACCTCCAATCCGTACGTGGAGGGCACACACCCCGATGGCTTTGAGCATCGTTTGCGGTGATTCAGCTGACAGAAGCCGGTGGCTTCGCTGAACGAAGACTGGCGGTGGATTTTGTTGGCAAAGAGTGTTGAACACGTCTTGGCTGACAGCTGATTTCTCAGACCACAGGGCTAGGAGAGCCTCTGGATTCATGATGCCATTGAGGTGTACGCCTTCAGTCAAGCGGGGGGCGTACAATGCTGACGTGGGGTTTTCCAACGAGCAAAGGAAAGACTGGTGATCACGGGGCAGGTTCTCATGGTTTGGCTGCGACGGTCCCAGGTCCGCAGGCGGAGCGGGCTGAGCCGACTCATGGGGAGTCTCTGGCAGGCACGGGGGCGTCTGCAACTCGTTATCATGAATGACGGCGACTTGTCCGTCTGGAACTGACGTGTCACCAGTAAGGTTCAGGGGCCTAGGTGTGTCTACCTGTGCCCAAATGTGTCCCTGATGACAATCAATGAGCGGGGCCAATCGGTCCAAGAGGTCCTGGCCAAGGAGTAAGGGTTCGGTGTCTAGGATGCAGACATGAATGGGATGCTTGATAGTCATTCCCTGAAAAGCGATGTCAACCCAGACACGTTTGGTGATGGGCGACTTATCTTGGGTGTAGCTGGTGATGCTGACCGCGCACGTTTCGCTTTGCAGCGTTGTGCCACGGGAATGCATTGCTTCAGTTACCATCAAGAAGGTAGCGGTACACATGAGGCTGATTTCTGACCCGGAATCGAGTAGAGCAAGAGTGTTATGGCCTCCCAGTGTGACTGAGATGTATATACGGCGGGCCCTGCCTTTGCGGACAAGGTCACCCAAGAAGGTCATGGAACGGGGAGGTGCGAAGTCGGGAGTGGCCGTTTCCGGGAGTGTGCTGATGTCTCTTCCCCAACCTACAAAGTAGACTTTGGCGGCAGAGGAAGAAGTCTCTAGGCTTAGTCAGGCGGGCGGCAAGTTGGGATCGGGTTTCCCTGGCGGGGTTGATGGTTTCCCGGGGGGCGTCGCCTTCCCCAACTGCTTGACTGCCTCTTGCACATACTTACGGATTAGGCTCTCCAGCTCAGGCGTTTCAGCTTCCTTTGCAGGGAAGTTGCGAGCCCGTCCGTTGTACCTACCTGGTTGTGGAGGGTTGCGTTCAACCCTCCGTGGTGGATGCGATGTGGGTTGCTGCCGTGGCCTTACCTGGTTGTGACCTTGGGGGTGTCTCTCACCCCCCTGGTTGCGTTGGTCCTCCGACCGCCATGGTCGTTGGTTTCTCAAGGGTGGCCGAGAGTCTCTGGCCCAAGGCCTTTCATTGCCTTCCAACGCTAGGTCAGAGTCTCCGGACTGTTGGATGCCCAGGACTCTGGCAGTGTCTTCATGCTTCTTCAGAGGCCGTGCGCGTGTCTCCCATGCCAGTTGTGCATATTTCCTGATCTCCGGCATTGTGAGGTTACTTGTTCTGCAATGCATGGTAACATCGTACCTCACACCGTCGTGGAGGTTGTGCAGGAATAAGGACTTAAAGGCATGGTCCTCTTCTAGACCAGGGGCGTTACGTCCCTGGAAGTACGCGGATCTCAACCGCCTGAAGTAATCTCTTGGGGCCTCTAGCCTTCCTTGAGAGATCGCAAAGGCGCCGAGAGTGGCTGAAGCGGGATCAGGGTACAAGGAGTACTCCTCCCGGAGAGCCTGACAGAGGCTCGAGTAGCGGTCGCGGATACCTGGCTGGAGTGTTTCCATGAAAACATGGACTCCTCTAGCCGTGGTCTTCCAGATTAGCTTTAGCTTTTCACGCGATGAGGGGCGCGAGATGTCAAGGAGGCAGCGGTCGATCTCCCGTAGATAGTCGTCGATGCTCGACTCTCTGCTACCGGGATCGAAACGTTCTACATCTTTGGCAAGAGACTCAATCTGCCGGGTACGCAGGCCCTGCGCGCCGATGGGGCCTGGGCCGTCCGAGTCGTCTGAGTCTACTAATTCACCTCGAGGGGAATCAGGGCGACTATTCCCCCTCCTTGGGGGGGAGGGGGAGCGGTTTCGTCGCGACCTTGAACTAGGTGGAGGGTATTGGTCTTCCCCCCTAGTGGGTGGCGAGACCGTTCGACTGAAATGCAGGGTGGTCCGACTCGGGCCGAATGAGGCACCACTGTCCAAGGGTTGCGAGGACCGAGGGGCACTGTAGCTGTCCAAAGTGACGTGGTGAGCGGCTAGGTTGGGTGGCACAGTACTTACCTGGGTTAGGGGTGTCTGTCCCTGCGTGGTACTGTGAAGCACTTTCATTCTGTCGTTAGCCTCTAGGGTAGCGTTGAGCTCTGTGTGGATCCCCTTGAGATCCACTCGCAGGGTCTCATTTTCTTCCTGAAGCGCACGACAGTCGGTTTCTCCCTGCCTAACCCCAATCTGAATCTCACCCAAGGCGCTGCGCAGTCTGTCGCATTCCTCGCGGTGTGCGACAGCTTGTAGCTGCATTTTCTGATGGTAGGTGAGGAAGATTGATCCAACCACGTCTTGAATCATGCGTTTTGGTTTATCTGGATGGTTTCCATACGCCATTAGCTCCACTAATTGCTTCTGACACGTGGCTGTGTCGTATGTACCAAAATACTCTCTCTCAGGTAGCGTGAACTTGAGGAGATCGGCCACCGCATCTCGTAATACGGCGTCATCTAGAGCTACAGCTCCAGAAGCGGAGTCCTTGTTGTCGCTCATTCTCTTTTTAATAAGCGCGACTCCTAGTGGTTATTGATTCCCTACTGTTAGTAAGAAACTGTTAGCGTTTACGGTTAATGCAGGAGCACAGTGAAATGTCTAGTTCTGTGACTTACAAATTTCTACTGTACTACTCTGAGCTATCACTACTGCTTGGCAACCAAAGGTACAAAATGCTAACGTGGCTTAGCACTTTTGGCCTATGACAGCTGTGTGTAACTTCTTTGAGGGATTTAAGAAAACAAAGTATTGGTATTACAAAAACAAACGATCAAACCTACTACACAGCTGACTGTTAGTTTAGGAAATGAAACGAGTAATTGAACCTGAAAGGAAAACGAAATAAGAATTTCGGAAAAATTTAAATTCAATTAAAATTAAGATTAAAATCAAAAATTAAATTACAATAAGGAAAAATGTTGAATATCAAAGGTCTACCTATTTTGGAAAATAAGGTGCAGAAATTTGGATCATTCAAAACAAAGGAAAAAAATTAATTTCTCGGAAAAAAATTAATTTTGGAAAATTAATTATTCAAAAATAATTATGGATTATTATGCATATATACTGTAATAAGACTGGAATAACGTAGCCTCACACGGGGCACCAGATGTTGGGAACGAAGAGGGGCGTGTTTGGGTTATCAGCATTTAAGAAACTGAATTCTTGACATCAATAGAATTATTAATGTGAGTAACAATTATTAATGATTATTAATAATAACGGGGCACCACCCTGTAAACAGGGACTAATAACCAAACGATAAACTAAGTCTCATAATTAGTGGCCACTCGTAATGTCAATAGTCGGGTGCGACTACACATTCGAAGTGACAGTGAAGGGTTAAGTTCGTACACAAGGCTACTACATACAGATCTTATTACACAAATATGCACAAGTAATCACAAACGACTGCTCTTTAAAATATAACAGAATTTATTAAATCGAAATAATAAGTGATCAGATCAAATAATATCACAACCAACAACGCTGTCATACAATTTTATGTGCCTACTATCTAAACAAATGAATAAAATGGGTGATGATGTATGTAATACAAGTATGTGTGTGTGTGTGTGTGTGTGTGTGTGTGTGTGGGTCTGTGTGTGGAAAGGAAGGTGAGTCCTAACAGCTATCGCTAAAGACTACAAAGATGGCGGCGTCGAGTGACGCAGACAAACAGGGAGGGGCCTTAAAGCGTTATAGCTAAAACCTTCCACCAGATGGCGGAGTCGAGTGACTTAGACCAAATGGCGAATGGAGAGGAGGGGGGGGGGGGGTCAGCTATATGTGGTTGCGTGTGTCGGCGCACACGTGTGTTGGAACAATAGGTGAGAGTTTCACCCACAATCCGGAGCTCTATGTGTGTGCAAGTTACGGAAAACAAGAGGAATAAAAGGGGCAGAGAGAGGAATCAGAGTTTCTGTGTGCGATGTCGCGTCGTAGTGAAAATGAGGATCGCCGAGCGTATCTCACACAAGTTGCCGTTGTCGCTTCGCGAACTGACGACACTTATGCCCGATAGTCGCGTTTCCACACTTCACTCACAGAATCGACTCGAGGAAAGAGAGCAAGAACAAAGATGAAATCAAATAATCCCAAAAGCAACAGTCAAACAGGAAACGCACAGTACGACGGACCTCGGAGCTCCGTCGACGATTGCGTAATCTCTCAGCAAAACGAAAACAATGACTTTAACACGACAAAAACACGGGAATAATAACATATAAATGAATGGCCTGAATTAAACTTAAGTTCATTTAAGCTAAAACTACGCCCAGACACCGTGACTCTTACTATGAGATGCTTCGTGGCAAGGTTGTAGAGTGTTTGTCGATGAATGGTTTTCCCTCCTCCAGGAGGAAAAGAAAAGCGTGAGGCTGCTGTGGTTTCAGCGTCGCTGGTGAGCGGTTGCTGGTTCGGCCCGGCTCGCTGCAGAGAGGAGGGCCTGTGGTTTCCAACGTCGGCTGAGACACGTGTCGGTTCGTATCTCTCGGTAATGGTCGGTGAAGGAAGATTGTTTGGTCTTCCTAGTACCGTGGCGTGTACACGAAGGGGGGGGAGCGGCGCGTTGAAGAAAGGATGCTTTCCGCGGGCCAAGGCCTTAACTCAGAATAGACGTGGTTCTTTTTCGTCCAGCGAAAGAGCACGTGCGTGCTGAGATGAGTGGGGGTTGAGGTCGATCGGGTCCTCTGGTGATTCTTCTTGAGACCGGACGGGAGTCCAGAGCGAAGAGGGCGATTTTGGCTGCGTTGCCGCTTATAAGCGGGTCTCTGCGCACAGCGGGAGACGGCTTGTCGGCCAATGAAAGGTCCACCTCCGCGGTGGACCGAAGGTGGAGGTGTGGTCATCTCCAGGGGGCAAGGATCAGACCCCAGGTCATTTGTGAGGAGGGGAGGCCCAGGTGAGGGACTCAACCAGCCAGGAGGTGGCGCCAGAACCCCAACAATAATAAACATAAAGCTTTTGATCATCCGTCAGCAGAACGTCACCTCGTGGAACATGTGGAACATGTGGAACACGTGGAACATCAGGATGCGAGTGATGGCGTGAGAGCAGACCTCTCCTCTTCTTCTTTAACACGACCAGAGCCGACACTCATTCATTAAACATGGACGGCTAAAAATACAGGGCCTCCTCCTTTTCACCGGAGCTGCTCCCTTTAATCTGGGCCAGTGTTTCATCATCGGCACATGAGACAGACGAGATGAGAGACAAGGAGGACAAAGAGGAGGAGGAGGAGGAGGGTGTTTCATCTTCATCAGGACCAAAAGGATGGATTCATGCTGTGGGAGAGGAGTGGTCACTGTCTGATCTCTGACCTTTCTGTTGGGGTGTCCTCCAAGGAACCAAAGTACAGAGGAGGAGGAGGAGGAAGGAGGAGGAGGAAGGTGGAGGAAGGAGGAGGAGGAGGAGGAAGGAAGAGGAAGGTGTAGGAAGGAGGAGGAGGAGGACGAGGAAGGAGGAGGAGGAATGTGGAGGAAGGAGGAGGAGGAGGAAGGAGGAGGGTGTTTCATCTTCATCAGGACCAAAAGGATGGATTCATGCTGTGGGAGAGGAGTGGTCACTGTCTGATCTCTGACCTTTCTGTTGGGGTGTCCTCCAAGGAACCAAAGTACAGAGGAGGAGGAGGAGGAAGGAGGAGGAGGAAGGTGGAGGAAGGTGGAGGAAGGAGGAGGACGAGGAAGGAGGAGGAGGAAGGTGTAGGAAGGAGGAGGAGGAGGACGAGGAAGGAGGAGGAGGAATGTGGAGGAAGGAGGAGGAGGAGGAAGGAGGAGGAGGAATGTGGAGGAAGGAGGAGGAGGAGGAAGGAGGAGGAAGAAAGAGGAGGATGGTGGAGGAAGGAGGAGGAGGAAGGAAGAGGAGGAAGGTGGAGGAAGTATAGGAAGGAGGAGGAGGAGGACGAGGAAGGAGGAGGAGGAAGGTGGAGGAAGGAGGAGGAGGAGGAAGGAGGAGGAGGAAGAAAGAGGAGGAAGGTGGAGGAAGGAGGAGGAGGACGAGGAAGGAGGAGGAGGAAGGTGGAGGAAGGAGGAGGAGGAAGGAGGAGGAGGAAGAAAGAGGAGGAAGGAGGAGGAGGAGGACGAGGAAGGAGGAGGAGGAAGGTGGAGGAAGGAGGAGGAGGAAGAAAGAGGAGGAAGGAGGAGGAGGAAGGTGGAGGAAGGAGGAGGAGGAAGGAGAATGAAGGTGGAGGAGGAAGGAAGGAGGAAGGAGGAGGAAGAGGAAGGAGGAAGGAGGAAGGAGGAGGAAGAGGAAGGAGGAAGGAGGAAGGAGGAGGAAGAGGAAGGAGGAGGGGGAGGATTATATTGACGATTAAGATTAAAAAATGTCAAGTTTATCTATTTTTAAGATGATTTTATTTGATCTAGTGACGTGTTTCATTGCAAAGACAAATTTTTTTACAAAAAGAACAGAAAATCAACGTTCACCAAAGCCGGAGTTTATGCTAATGAGGCAATGTTTAGCGTGAGAGATATCCGTGAATTTATGAATATGAAAGAGATATTTAGATTTGAGTATAAACGTCTTCGTTAATACTCGGCGCTACGATGCTAAGCGTGAGTATAAACGTCTTCGTTAATACTCGGCGCTACGATGCTAAGCGTGAGTATAAACGTCTTCGTTAATACTCGGCGCTACGATGCTAAGCGTGAGTATAAACGTCTTCGTTAATACTCAAAGCTACGATGCTAAGCGTGAGTATAAACGTCTTCGTTAATACTCGGCGCTACGATGCTAAGCGTGAGTATAAACGTCTGCGTTAATACTCGGCGCTACGATGCTAAGCGTGAGTATAAACGTCTGCGTTAATACTCGGAGCTACGATGCTAAGCGTGAGTATAAACGTCTTCGTTAATACTCGGCGCTACGATGCTAAGCGTGAGTATAAACGTCTGCGTTAATACTCGGAGCTACGATGCTAAGCGTGAGTATAAACGTCTTCGTTAATACTCGGCGCTACGATGCTAAGCGTGAGTATAAACGTCTTCGTTAATACTCAAAGGTACGATGCTAAGCGTGAGTATAAACGTCTTCGTTAATACTCAAAGCTACGATGCTAAGCGTGAGTATAAACGTCTGCGTTAATACTCGGCACTACGATGCTAAGCGTGAGTATAAACGTCTTCGTTAATCCTCGGCGCTACGATGCTAAGCGTGAGTATAAACGTCTTCGTTAATACTCGGCGCTACGATGCTAAGCGTGAGTATAAACGTCTGCGTTAATACTCGGCGCTACGATGCTAAGCGTGAGTATAAACTAAGCTTCCGGAGTCTCTCGGCCTGAGGAGAGAAGCTGTTCTGAAGTCTGCTGGTGAAGCAGATGATCTTCTGTGTCTCTGAGGACAGCTGGGAGGGTTTAGTCTTTCATGTCCTTAGAGCTCTGGGCAGGCACCTCTTATCACCAATATCACTGCTGCTGGGAACCATGGTGTTTAAATCACCCTGCTGTCCTGAGCCGGTCACATCACATTCTAGTTTCTAATGATTTCTGCATGTTTTACATCCCTCCTCCTCCTCCTCCTCCTCCTGCTCCTCCTCCTCCTCCTGCTCCTGTAGGTGAGCTGCATGATTGGGCGGCAGGTTGGAGGAGGTCTTTTGGGAGTCACGTGGTTCACGTTTGCAGCTCCGTGCGACGCCATTTTGGAGGAAAGTTTGTAATTTGTAAAACCTGAAGAGGAGGTGGAGGAAGAGGAAGGAGGAATAAAGGAGGAAGTAGAATGAAAAGAGAGGAGGGATTTACACTTGAGAGAAGTTTGACACGAATGCAGATGGAACGTAACACACACACACACAGATAAAGTGTGCGTGGCAGTGCGGGATAAACGTGTCCGGGTTTGAGTGTGTGAGTCTCCACCAGGCGGTGGCGGGACTTTGAACTTTCTGTTTTTTAATTCCTGGAATAATCCCCCCCCCCCCCCCCTCTACCTACCAACCAGCAGCAGCGGGCAGCTCGTGCACGCGCCCCGTGCTCTGTTAAAAGCAGTGTTTTTTACGTGGGGTCCGCGCGCGGCGGGTCACTGTTGGTGGAAACGAGATTGTTCCACTTGTTTGTGTCGCTCAGCGGTCAGTCTGCGCGGTAAACGCCGGGACAGGGAGGCTCTCTGGCGGGGGAAGGACAGCACGAAGGTGTCGGTAACGCACCGGAGCTTTTATTTTTTATTTCTTTCTGGATCCAGTTTCCGTGACATTACTTTTTACCCGGGACTGTGGTGGTACTGCCCCCCCCACCCCCCCCCCACCCGTATCGGTGGGCTGATCGCTCCGGACGGGCCGGTTGTCTCCTCTGACAGTTAACGTTAGTTTGTTAACTTGGTGTCGTCGTGCAGGATTACCTACATCTTCTCCCGCACACTTGGAGCGGTGACAGCGGGGCTTTAACCGGCGGAATAACTGATTAAATGAAACTAATGAAGAACTAACGTCAGCTCCGACCGAGCCGAGCCGAGCCAACCCCCCCCACCATGCCAGTCAGGAAGAAAGGTAAGTTATTATTAACTAGCACAAGCTAGCATGGCGGCTAACTCTACTAAATCTGCCTCAGAACTGTAGAAAAACACGCAAAAAGAAACTAAACTCTCGTAACTCGAGATAAAGCCCGCAGCACCCCGTCGGCTGGTTTCGGCCTAAACTGAGCCGAGCCGTGCCGGTTTGAGTAAAGTGAGTTAAAGTAGCTGGCTAGCCGCCGGTTAGCCGCTGTTATGCTAACCAAGTTGGACATGGAGCCCAACTATAAATAAACTATATTAATAAGTGGCACCACAGAGTTCTTCACATAGGTTACCTGTAAATACATATAATATATACTGTTATGGTGTTAATAAAGTTGTTTAAGTTACTTTCATCCTGATACAATATTGTCAATAGTGAGTTAATTGAGACGTCATGATATATTAATTATATAAGTCCCACAGTATCAGACAGTGCTGTGTCTGTGACACACTATGCAGCTGTTATATTATGTTATTATATTTAATCTAGTGTGTGTTTAATCTGTAAAATGTCAATAATAAAGAGAGAGCCCAAAGTGATGTTTTAATATCAATTATTTAAATGAGTAATTCAATAATCTATTCAGTTACCTCTTAGATATCTGTGCAGGTTGTTGTTCATCTTAAAGTGTAAGATATTAAATCATACATGACTATACAAACAGTAAGTCCACGATCAAGCTCCTCTCTGCTTGTTGATGTAGAACGTTAAACATTGAATAAATTACAGACGATTATAACGAGATAAATCTGTTTCCTTTTATTTCAAGAAAGTGGTGGTGCTAACGTTTAGTTAATCCTCTTCGTCTAACGGAGACACTGCTCATTACAAGTTCCTAAAGCGACAAAACAAGACAAATATGTTTAAATAAAGCATCTTAAACGATCAACTCAACATCAAAACAACCATGAATAGAATCATCTGATGAGTTGAGTTGTGCTTTAGTTGTGCTTTTAAAATGTGCTTTAGTCTGGATCTGTTTCTTGAGCTGCAGAATCAGAGGTTTTGATGCCTGTAGAGCTGATTAACTGACCTTTTATTATACCGTCATTAAACACAGCTTCCTCTGCTGCTCCTCCACTTCCTGTTCCCCAGATGCTCAGCGAGCCCTCCGGCTGCTGGAGGAGTACCGGACCAAGCTGCACCACGCCGAGGACCGGCAGCTCCGCCACTCCGTCCAGAGGGTCATCGACATCTTCCAGAGCAACCTCTTCCAGGCTCTCATAGGTACGACCGGCCGCTTCCTGAAAACATGTACTGTACATCCCGGGACTCTGACTTGTCATGCAGCTCTGGAGCTACGGAAAGTCCTGGAAGAAAGGCCCGAGGTAGTCCAGAAACACATGCACTCGGTTAATATTCTCATCTGGACGTCGTCTCGACTCCAGCTCTGCGAACTGTTGGCTCGTTGCTTTGTGTTCAGCGCACAGAGCTGCTGGTGACCAGGAGAGCGTTAGCATTAGCTGCTAACGCTATAGCTACTGCTGTCACATTGTTTTCATACGCGACCCGATAACGTGAAGGTAAAGGCAGCGCTGTCCACCGTCAGAACGCAGTTATTGTGACTGTATGTGGTAAAGCTTCACCGGGCTGTGATTACCATGCAGCTCGTTTCTCTTCAGTGAAGCCATTGGTGTCTCTGTGAGAACGTCATCACACATGAAGACAGCTGAGCTCATTCCATCCACAAGAGTTCCATCACATTCCATCATTCCACATTCCATCACATTCCATCATTCCACATTCCATCACAATACTTAAGTCACGATACGATATTATCACAATACTTAAGATACGATATCACGGTACGGTATTATCACGATATGATATTATCACGATACGCTATTATCACGATACTTAAGTCACGCTACGATATTATCACGATACTTAAGTCACGATACGATATTATCACGATACGATATTATCACGATACGCTATTATCACGATACCTAAGTCACGATACGATATTATCACGATGCGCTATTATCACGATACGATATTATCACGGTACGATATTATCACGATACTTAAGTCACGATACGATACGCTATTATCACGATACTTAAGTCACGATACGATATTATCACGATGCGCTATTATCACGATACGATATTATCACGGTACGATATTATCACGATACTTAAGTCACGACACGATATTATCACGATACGCTATTATCACGATACTTAAGTCACGATACGATATTATCACGATGCGCTATTATCACGATACGATATTATCACGGTACGATATTATCACGATACTTAAGTCACGATACGATACGCTATTATCACGATACTTAAGTCACGATACGATATTATCACGATGCGCTATTATCACGATACGATATTATCACGGTACGATATTATCACGATATTTAAGTCACGACACGATATTATCACGATACGCTATTATCACGATACTTAAGTCACGATACGATATTATCACGATGCGCTATTATCACGATACGATATTATCACGGTACGATATTATCACGATACTTAAGTCACTATACGATATTATCACGATGCGATATTATCACGATACGATATTATCACAATACTTAAGTCACGATACTATCACAATACTTAAGTCACAATACGATATTATCACAATACTTAAGTCTGGAGATTAGAAGATTGGGTCTCATCAGTGATGACGTCAGAAACAGACAAACATCAGCTTTGGTTATCGACTACCAGGTTAATTTAACATGGATAACAGATTACAGCCGTCACTGACCACCTTGTCTTTACTAGCAGCTGTTCAGTTAAATTCTGCTACTGCCGACATGCGGAGGAAGCAGCTGTTATTGGAGAGATTAGCGAGCGCCGTGTGTCTTCCCTTTTCTTATTAATGCTGATTTAGTTCTGCACAACTATCGTGAAGTCCTCACAGAAACTGTAAAGGAACAAAAGCATAAATGCTCTCCAGAGACTTCAGCCTCCAGCAGAGCTACGAGTGAGTTGACGTGTGTTGATCACATTTATTGATTCATAATCTAGTAAACTTTGATTGTAAGTGTTTGTGCGGACGGAGTTCATTTCTAAAACGGTGCTCAGTCGTCCGTGTGCGCGGAGATGTTTTTTTGTTGTGTTTGTGTGGCTGTGGTCCAGGTCCAGGTCTCACAGGTGTACTGGTTACTTCCTGCTGGGTGCTGATTGGTTACAGGTTCTCTCTTTAAGAAGTTTCTTTGCGAAGAAGATATGAGGTTCTTTACAACTGCTGGGGTCGGCTTCCTGTCAGGTCTGTTGTGGTAAACGGATCGAGCTGACATGAACTCATTGAGTTGAGTAGAGAAGAAGTAGTTCCTGCAGTTCTGTGACTCTCCGTGTCGCGCAGGGAAACCTTGTGATGTTTAAATCGTAGAGAAAGTCAATGACGGACGACGGCTTGACTTTGCACAACGTTTTGTAGGGGTGTAACAATACGCGTATTCGTATTGAACCGTTCGGTACGAGGCTCACGGTTCGGTACGCATGACGAACCGAATACGTTTGAATACAATTTTTTTTTATTTTTTTATTTTTTTTTAAACCTTTATTTAACCAGGTAGTCCCATTGAGATAAAAAAATCTCTTTTTCAAGATGTAAGTAACAATACTACATAACATTAAGGAGCAGTTTGTGTTTTTTATGCTGATGTGTTGCTAAGAAGACACCCCAGAAGATGAGTCACTCAGGTATAGTTCATCATTGTTCAAAGTCAAAGAATAACTTCATGATGTTAGTTGGAATGAATAAATATATTTTAAAATCAAGTACATTTCTCTGCATTCATAGTTTTCTACTGTACCGAACCCAACCGTGAGTTTTGTGAACCGTTACACCCCTAACGTTTTGTGTTCTTCACACGCTTCTTGGAGAATGAGTCCTGTTTGTAGTTTTGAGCGTCTTTCTCAAAGGCTTTGATGAAACTGTGACCGGTCAGAGCGAGTCACCACCGTGGCCCCGTTATTGGTGTTTAGTGTTGTTTGTAATGCGTTTGTGTGGCGCAAATATGTTTTTTAATCCATTTGATTATGAAGTGGTGATCCTCCAAATTTGGTGCAAAGCCAAATTCATGTACAACCCCCCCCCCCCCCAGTAAATAAACCAGTTATTTAACTCGTGTGAATGAAAACATGTCCGTTAATCTTGTGTCATTGTGAATCAGAAGTCGCCCTGCAGGTTTCCAACAGTCAAAGTCTGCGTGTGTCGTGTTGCTGCAAGCAATGGAAACCAAGTGGAGGAAACAGCACTGCACTCATTATGTGATGATCACTGATCATTCAGGAAACAAATGCAGAAGGAACTCGTCACACATGAAGTATCTACGGGGCGGAATGTACCGGAACAGTGTCTTATGTGAGCCTTTGAGTTGTCACGTTATACCTTCACCCCACAGGGGGGGGGGGGGGGGCATCTTGCATCAATATGGCTAAGTGGAGAGCAGGGCGAAGCCCCTCCCCTTTCTGTTAACCACGGGACCTTATTTCACACACAATATTAACAAAATTATCTTTCATGAATAATTCAATTAAAATACTTCAAACGGGATAAAACATTGCTCCAGGAAGGGGCGGGACTTGTTCTTTCTATGACAATATTTACTTTATTGTTTATGTTTGTTGCTCTCTGTCACGGACAGTAAAGAGACGACAAATATCTCAACCCTGAAAACACGATTATCATAATTTAGTGAGAATCCTGTTCGGTGTTGATGCTCTTCACACATTAAGGAACAAATGTCACATTAAGTTTACCATTTACATGAAGTGAACTACGACCGTATCGTCACAATATGGTTCTAGATGATGGTGAGTCATAACTCGGTGCGTCGTGGGCTTTGCCTCCTAATGCTGGATCATATTCCTGTGATAACGTCTGTGATCTGATTCCTGCCACGCAGTTTACAATCTGCCAAAACCCCCAAAATATGGATGTCTGCAGCCGGCCCAGTCCGGTGTAATCCCTCTGTGGACACGACGATTACCCCGAGTCCATAATCCCCCCCCCCCCCCCCCCCCCCCCCCAGAGAGTTTGTGTTCTCCGGCTGCGACTGGCCTCATTCCTCAGAGGAACAGATGTACAGGGTTGAAGGCTGGAGAGTAGTTTATAGAACTCCTCACGAGTTCCCCAACAAACAGTCCTCAAATGTCTCGTTCTGTCCGACCAGCGGTCCAGAACCTCCAGAGGTTAATTCTGCTGTAATCAAAACTCCATCAGAACCTGGAACCAAAGACTACGTAGAGGTTTTACTCAAACGCTTTAGTGATCCTCGGACTGGACCACCGCCACCAGCAGGTTAGAGGGGCGTGTTGGAGACCTAGAACTAGGAACTTTATTTAGTCCTGATCCTCTATGAACCGGTCTCAGTGTAGTCCTGATCCTCTATGAACCAGTCTCAGTGTAGTCCTGATCCTATATGAACCGGTCTCAGTGTAGTCCTGATCCTATATGAACCGGTCTCAGTCTAGTCCTGATCCTCTATATGAACCAGTCTCAGTGTAGACCTGATCCTCTATGAACCGGTCTCAGTGTAGAGCTGGTCCTCTATGTGAACCGGTCTCAGTGTAGTCCTGATCCTCTATATGAACCAGTCTCAGTGTAGTCCTGATCCTCTATGAACCAGTCTCAGTGTAGTCCTGATCCTCTATGAACCAGTCTCAGTGTAGTCCTGATCCTCTATGAACCAGTCTCAGTGTAGTCCTGATCCTCTATGAACCAGTCCCAGATCCTCCAGCAGAAACCGCTCCACCGTGGACAGACCCGACTCCTCTCTGCTGGAGACCCAGGACGTACTGCTGGACCCGCTGGAGGGAAGGGAGGCACGGGAGAACCAGGACCAGGACTGAGAGGGTTCAGACCTGCTGCAGTAAGATGAGAGGTTCTGAAGGGAGTCTGGAGCTCAGAGACACTACAGCTTTAGTCCACAGGGACCAACAGAACACTGCCGTTGCTGGTAGTACTCTGAGTAAAGGATCTGAATACTCCTCTTTGTACACGTGTTTAAAGTACTTGTTGGCGCTGAGTCCTCCTCCTCCTCACAGCTGGGGAACAGGGAGGTTCTCCTGAGTGGTGGACTGACTGAGGGGAGGGGAACCGCTTGATGCTTTCACTGACCGGATCCGGTCTTCATCTTCTTCTGTGTGAAGAAGAGTTGAACCTCTTTAAATGTTCCCGGTGCTTCAGTTTGCATCGGTCGTCATGAAACCGTTCAACCGGCGTTTCATCCTCCTCGTCGACTCTGAGCGGTGAGTTCAAGGTCTGCGTGTTATCCTGGACGCTGGTTCTGATCGGTGTGGTCCTCTATCCCTGGCTCTGTCCTCTGACTCTAATGTGAGTCAGTGAGCTAACGATCATCAGGATGAAGAACTCTGCTCGTGTTCTACTACATGTACTCAGGTACTCGACCACAGTGTCGAGGTATTTTCAACCTCTCGTCTACTACATCTTCATTTATTGACAATATGAGTTCATAGTTCGGCTGCTTCTCAGATTGTTACACTCAATATTATTTAACTAATACGCAGCGATGTTTTATTTAGTAGTTTATATGAAATGACATTTTGAACGTAGGACTTTTACTTTCAGCTCTCGTGAATGATTTCATATTAAACGTATTGTTTTTGTCTCGTAGACACCTGTTTTGTTCTCATTCTTCTTCTGTAGTTTTCAGAGCTGCGTGAATCGTAGTCTTTAACGTCGACTTCTGACCAATTGTAAAAATCTCCATATGTTATAAAAACGGTACAAACAGACTGAGAACGTAGAACAGGTGAAGACTGAGTATTCCACTACGCAGACCGCCAAAATAAAATACTCATTCTGACCAATGAGCCAAATCAGCGTGAGATCAGGCACCAGCTGTAAGATGGTCTGTGTTCTCTGGCGGTAACGCGGCGTCGTCATGTGATCACTGCTCACTGTGTTCACTGTTCTTCTGTGACAGACACGAGGAGCTTTCCCATCATCAGGCCTGGAGGAAGGTTGGGAAGAGTCACATCGTCTCATGAACAGACACGACGCTGTCACTAATGCTGCGTTCACAACGGTCGCGTTGATTTTTTGACGCACTGCACAATCGCGTCCAACGCGCCGCCGGTCGTGTTCACACCAAACGCCGCAAAATCTCGTAGCGCCGGAGAGGGGGCGTGGTTTATCGACTGGAAGCCGTTCACCTGGCCGCCATTTCTTTCCGCTGTCAACCGTGAAAGGAATAAGGACAATTGCTGCTTTGTACGTGTTGTGGAAGTCCCTCAAACATCGGAATGCCAAACGCCGTCATGTCTGGTTCATAATATTGTTCAGAGGAGCTCCGTGGATTGTATCGAGCTGTATTCACTGTGTCTAGCAAGCCACCGGTCGCTGTTTACTACAGCTGTAGGAACACAAAATAAACTGATTTGGCTGTGATTCAACGGCAATAAACCGACAAAAAGGGACTCCGACATAACTACGTAATGATGCCGATTTGTAGGTTACTGGTCTTCTCAATGGAGCTCTGATGGATCGGTGCTAGGCTATGCTAACATCGTAGCAGCTCCACCAGCACTCAATAACGTCACGTAGACGTAAATACGGCGTCTATTCATTGTTTGTACCGTATGGTTTACACACACATGTATACACATAGTTTGGTCCGGTCTCTGTTGATATGAGGTATCGTAGAGCTCTGGGTGAACACAGACGGCTACAGGATTTATTTCCTGATTCAACAACGGCAGGAAATCAGTGATGACAGGGGGAGCAACTCAACGCTGATAGGCTATCGCACCACAGCGTCACGCGATTATGTCGCTGAAGTTGAAAAGTTTCAACTCTCGCGTTGGCGATTTTGCGGCGTCCAACGCGTCCACCGCACTGCAATAACGCGTCCAACTCGCCGCAAAATCGCGGCGCGCCAGTCTCATCGCGTCTGTGCAGAGACTTTGTATGTAATCTCGACGCGCATCAAAAAATCAACACGACCGGTGTGAACGCAGCATAAGGCACCAACCAACACATATTTAAATCTCCTCTATTTCCACCTGATTTATGTTAAACGCTGCTTTTTACGCCGTTTAAAAATGTAAAAAACATTTTCTGTTTTTCCCCTCATGGTCGTGAGCCCCTCCTTCTGATCTGCATAACCAGGAAGCCCAAAGCTTCTGTAACCAATCGGTGAACAGCAAAGCCAGATCAAAGAGACTCATCGATGGAACTGTTTGTTTTTCTTTTTTAAACCGTGTAAAAAGCAGCGCTTTGAAGTCCGTTTAAAGGTGGTTTTTATGTTTGTTTACCATAAATCAGGTGAAATAGAGGCGTTTAATGGCCCTCTTGGCTCTCCATACCCTGTTTCCTGTGATTCGTTACTCAGCAGAGTACTCGTGCTACAATCTAAATGATGTGATGGGAATAGGACAGGTAACAGAGAGAGAGAGTTCCTGCAGCACCTCCCCCTGGCACTGAGACATGCTGGGCTCTTATTGTGAATATACATATATATATATATATATATATATATATATATATATATATAAATTAATTTACTAAGTTAGCGGCTGTCTAGTTAGCTTGCTAATGTCTCCGTGTGTGTGTTCACATTCTTTCAAAAATATAATAATATAAAGTGTAATTTGTGCTGACTCCGATTGATGAAAGTACTTTCTAGGAAATGAAACTGATCCCCCCCCCCCCCCCACACACACACACGCACAGTGCTGATGAAGAGTTGCTCATCATGTGTTAGTGTTGCTCATGTGTAGTTGTTAAAGTAAAGTTGCTGCTTGATGACCTGTTTGTTGTTGTCTCTGGAGTAACCTGAAGAATGTGACAGCAGCTGACTCTGACCCCCCCCCCCCCCCCCCCCCTGTTGTGATTCGTAGAGTTCATGTGTCTGTTTCTTCATCTTACACTTAAATGCTCTTTGTCACAATTTGATCATGTTTCACTTTTACCACTATCAGTTGAACCTTTTTTTTTGGATGAAGCTAAAGATGAGAATCGAATGATTGTTTAAGCGTCTTGCCGGGTCATCAAGGTGCTGATGTAACTGGTCCACATGTGCCTGGATTGTGCGTCAGAGTGAGACCTCTGTGGTTTAAAATAGAATAACCGTCTTCTCGTCCTCTTCGTTGCCACAGATATCCAGGAGTTTTACGAAGTGACCTTATTGGACAGCCAGAGATGGGCGGAGTCTTCCAAGGCGGCGGACCCCATGGCGCCCGTCCACCTGTGGGACTTCTCCAGCCTCCAGAGCACAACGGTGACCTCGGACACTCTGCCCAGCCTGAGCACCAGCATCGAGGTAAGAAGCCCCGCCCCTCACCTGTCGGTCCAGACATGTGACCAGGAAGTCAAACTCCTCTGTCTCTGTCTGTCTCTCTCTCTCTGTCTCTGTGTGATTCTGTTCTGGTGAACGTCGTGTTGGTAAAAATAGAGTTAAAAATAGATCGCACCTCTGAAAGCATCACAGCGCGATGTCTGGAGGAGCGTTTGTTCTGATCGTGTCTGGAGGAGCGTTTGTTCTGGTCGTGTCTGGAGGAGCGTTTGTTCTGATCGTGTCTGGAGGAGCGTTTGTTCTGGTCGGTGTCTGGAGGAGCGTTTGTTCTGGTCGTGTCTGGAGGAGCGTTTGTTCTGGTCGTGTCTGGAGGAGCGTTTGTTCTGGTCGTGTCTGGAGGAGCGTTTGTTCTGGTCGTGTCTGGAGGAGCGTTTGTTCTGGTCGTGTCTGGAGGAGCGTTTGTTCTGGTCGTGTCTGGAGGAGCGTTTGTTCTGATCGTGTCTGGAGGAGCGTTTGTTCTGGTCGGTGTCTGGAGGAGCGTTTGTTCTGGTCGTGTCTGGAGGAGCGTTTGTTCTGGTCGTGTCTGGAGGAGCGTTTGTTCTGATCGTGTCTGGAGGAGCGTTTGTTCTGGTCGTGTCTGGCGGAGCGTTTGGTCTGGTCGTGTCTGGAGGAGCGTTTGTTCTGGTCGTGTCTGGAGGAGCGTTTGTTCTGGTCGTGTCTGGAGGAGCGTTTGTTCTGGTCGTGTCTGGAGGAGCGTTTGTTCTGGTCGTGTCTGGAGGAGCGTTTGTTCTGGTCGTGTCTGGAGGAGCGTTTGTTCTGGTCGTGTCTGGAGGAGCGTTTGTTCTGATCGTGTCTGGCGGAGCGTTTGGTCTGGTCGGTGTCTGGAGGAGCGTTTGTTCTGGTCGGTGTCTGGAGGAGCGTTTGTTCTGGTCGTGTCTGGAGGAGCGTTTGTTCTGGTCGGTGTCTGGAGGAGCGTTTGTTCTGGTCGGTGTCTGGAGGAGCGTTTGTTCTGGTCGGTGTCTGGAGGAGCGTTTGTTCTGGTCGGTGTCTGGAGGAGCGTTTGTTCTGATCGTGTCTGGAGGAGCGTTTGTTCTGGTCGGTGTCTGGAGGAGCGTTTGTTCTGGTCGGTGTCTGGAGGAGCGTTTGTTCTGGTCGTGTCTGGAGGAGCGTTTGTTCTGATCGTGTCTGGAGGAGCGTTTGTTCTGGTCGGTGTCTGGAGGAGCGTTTGTTCTGGTCGATGTCTGGAGGAGCGTTTGTTCTGATCGTGTCTGGAGGAGCGTTTGTTCTGGTCGGTGTCTGGAGGAGCGTTTGTTCTGGTCGTGTCTGGAGGAGCGTTTGTTCTGATCGTGTCTGGAGGAGCGTTTGTTCTGGTCGGTGTCTGGAGGAGCGTTTGTTCTGGTCGTGTCTGGAGGAGCGTTTGTTCTGATCGTGTCTGGAGGAGCGTTTGTTCTGGTCGGTGTCTGGAGGAGCGTTTGTTCTGGTCGTGTCTGGAGGAGCGTTTGTTCTGATCGGTGTCTGGAGGAGCGTTTGTTCTGGTCGTGTCTGGAGGAGCGTTTGTTCTGGTCGTGTCTGGAGGAGCGTTTGTTCTGGTCGTGTCTGGAGGAGCGTTTGTTCTGGTCGTGTCTGGAGGAGCGTTTGTTCTGATCGTGTCTGGAGGAGCGTTTGTTCTGGTCGTGTCTGGAGGAGCGCTTGTTCTGGTCGGTGTCTGGAGGAGCGTTTGTTCTGGTCGTGTCTGGAGGAGCGTTTGTTCTGATCGTGTCTGGAGGAGCGTTTGTTCTGATCGTGTCTGGAGGAGCGTTTGTTCTGGTCGTGTCTGGAGGAGCGTTTGTTCTGGTCGTGTCTGGAGGAGCGTTTGTTCTGGTCGTGTCTGGAGGAGCGTTTGTTCTGGTCGGTGTCTGGAGGAGCGTTTGTTCTGGTCGTGTCTGGAGGAGCGTTTGTTCTGGTCGTGTCTGGAGGAGCGTTTGTTCTGGTCGTGTCTGGAGGAGCGTTTGTTCTGGTCGTGTCTGGAGGAGCGTTTGTTCTGGTCCTGTCTGGAGGAGCGTTTGTTCTGGTGGATACTGAGCTGCTCCTGTGTGGATTCTTCTTTCTGTGAAAGCTCACCTGAGTCGTCCCAAAGAGGGTGGACAACACTTCCAGTGTCTACTTGTATTCCTCTAAGAAAAGCATGTTTCCTCTTAAAACTGACTCTTTAACGGGTAGAATTACAGTTTTTTGAGACGGAAACGAGACTAAAACTTCATGACAAGAGAACAGTGATTGAAATATTTTACATTTTTTGTGATAATGTGAAAGATGGCCGAATGGACAAATGAATAATTACTGTTTTAATGCAAAGTTGTCCTCAACGAATCACAAGGAAATCCAAAGGTAACGATGGATTTGTTTCACTCGTCTGTCGAGTTTGATGAATATTGATTCGATCAGTACTTTGGTTATCTGGAGCGTCACAAATATTAACATATCTCTTGTTTCTGAATCTTGGGTTTTCGAAGTCGCCATCTTGTTTTTGTTTGCAACCAGAAGTGACGGGAGAGGGAGGAGCTAAGTACAACCGAACCCTGAGGCGACCAAAATGTTACAATTAACCTTTTCATGAAGTGAAAACACTGTAAAAAGTGTTAAAGTTGAAAGACAAAAACACGGACAACCCTGTGATAGAGACCTGTCAATCAGCATGTAGCCCCGCCCTAAAGCAGCCCCTGCTTTATGGTCTGTGTGACTGTAAGCTAAACTGAGCAACATTTTCTCTCCATCTCTTCAATGTTTTGTCTGATATCTAGCGAGCTACGATATCAACAGTTTATCATCTCAAATGTTTGCGATATTGATTCTGTCCCTGGATGTGTAACTTCGGCGCTTCTTCTCTGGTCTGATCGCTGTTCACCTCCAGTCTTTGTGTTCCTGCCTCCAGCTGACGCCGTGATGTAACACGACTGTTAGCGGCGCTGTAGCGTCGTCGGTGAATGTTTGGACTGTTATTGACCGGACTGTTATTGACTCTCTTATCGGTGCTTTTTGATTATTTTGTGAGGAAAAAAGACGTTTAATAAATGAAATAATCCTCATGAACATATAACGGAGCTCGTCTATAATAAAGAACAATAGAAGACAATAGAAGAGGCTACAATGCAGCAGTGAGCTGAGACGACCAGCAGGGGGAGACGCCTCACTGTAACCTCTACACTGAAGATATAGATCAGTCACATGACCAGACACAGATATAAAGTTGTGGAGTGAGTCATGTGTAAAAAGCAGCAGAGTAAATATAGGAGAGGACCTCACATGTGAACCTGTCAGCAGCTGTCACTGTGAGTGTGTGTGACAGTGTGTGTGTGTGTCACAAATGTAATTCACTTCATTGGAACTTCATTGATTCATTTCATTTTTCAATGAAATGAATCACTTTTAAATCATAAGAAAGTTTTTTTTTTAAATATTATAAATATTATTTATGAAAATGTTATTTTTTGCATTGTCTTGTTTTCCCTTTTGTACCGAAAACATACCGAGCCGTGAGTTTGCTGGAGGGCTCTAATGACTACAATACCCATGAGCCTTAGCGGTGCTGCTAACGTGCTAACACCGCGACCTGTTTGTGACTGCAGACTTCTCCTCAGCAGGTCGCTGCTTCACCTTCCAGGTTCAGACCAGAGAGTCCCGGTTCCACTTGGACCTGGTTCTGCTGAACCGCCTGATGGATCCAGTTCTAGCTGCACACGTTTCCTGAACAAGAGAGCCGCAGACCCGTCGTAACCAGCTGTTTTGTGTTGTTCCCTGGTTTACAGAAGTACAGACACCAGGATGAGGACTCGTCCCCCCAGGACCAGAGCTCCCGCCCGCTGACGGAGGAGGCGGGGGGGCCGGAGCTGGTCCAGGTAGCCGAGAAGAACCTCTCCCAGATTGAGAACGTGCACGGATACGTGACCCACGCTCACATCTCCCCCATGAAGGTAGGAGACTCTTTATCTGTTCATTAGAACCTTCACCGGCTCTTTTTACAGTTAACTGTGGAGGCAAAGGAGTGACTTAAATAAATCATCTGTAGAGTCAATACCACGAATAAAGAGTGAATAATACAACAGTGAAATATAAAGAGGAACTAGAAAATGCATTTCCTGCTGAAAATGCATTGGAATGCTGAAATGAATCTCAAAAACATTGCTGAAAATAGATATCCAATTTTAAAAAAAATTGCAAAAAGTTGAAAGATTACAAATATGAAGTTATGTCACCCCTCTCCTGAAAGAGCTGAACATTTTGATATTCGAACGGTTTCTGTAGCTTAAAAGAATTCCAGCGGTAGTGATATTTGTTGTAGTAGTAGTAGAAGTATTATTCGCAGTATAAGTATGAGTAGCATTTGAATAAGTACTAGTTGTAGCAGTAGTGATATTTGCAGTAGTAGTAGAAGTTGTCGTCGAAGTATTTGTAATTAGAAGAAGTAGTAGAAGTAGTAGTATCAGCAGTCGTACTAATAGCTGTAGTAGTATTAGTACTGGTTATTAGTACTGGTAGTAGCAGGAATAGCAGTATTAGCAGTTGTGGTATCAGTAATAATAGTAGTGGTAGTGGTAGTAATAGCAGTAGTGGTAGTAATAATATTTATGGTAGCAGTAATAGCAGTAGTGGTAGTAGTAATAGTAGCAACAGCAAAAGTTGTAGTAGTAGTGGTAATACTAGAAATATTAGCAGTAGTAGTAGTTGTCGCAGTATTAGTAAGAGCATTCATTATTTCAACAAAAAAGCAATAAAAGATAAATAAAAGAATAAAGAATGAGTGAGAGAGACAGAGAAGAAAGAATGAGTGAGTGAGAGAGAAAGAATGAGGAATGAGAGAGAGAGAGAAGAAAGAATGAGTGAGAGAGAAGAAAGAATGAGAGAGAGAAGAAAGAATGAGAGAGAGAGAAAGAATGAGGAATGAGAGAGAGAGAGAAGAAAGAATGAGTGAGAGAGAAGAAAGAATGAGTGAGTGAGAGAGAAAGAATGAGGAATGAGAGAGAGAGAGAAGAAAGAATGAGTGAGAGAGAATAAAGAATGAGTGAGTGAGAGAGAGAGAGAGAGAGAGAATAAAGAATGAGTGAGAGAGAAGAAAGAATGTTTAAATACAGTTAATCCATGAGGCTTTTATTTTGAAAGGGTGGGACTGGGTGGGGGAGGGAGGGGGAGAGGAGACATAATCATCATGTTTGACACATAAACAGAGGTTATTAAATGACAGGCTTCATCACAAGCAGTTCAGTTAGAATTCACTCTCTGGGGCTTTTATTTTGAAATGGGGTGTGTATGTGTTTATGAGTTGATTGATGTTTTGTACTAAGAATCTGAATCTATAAAGTAGCTTGTACCTAAATCATTTTTTTAAACATGGTGAAGTATAAAGTAGCAGAAAAAACTATTTTGCGATTTTGAGGTACTTGTACTTCAGTACAGTACTTGTGTAAATGTACTTTCATCACTGCTCCAACAAAAGCACAAAGTTCTTAGTTTTGAGCACCAGATTGATGCTTTTAACTTTTAAATGTACATTTTCTTCAGGGGAAGCGTGAAGATTGCTATTAAGAGTTAGTGTTGAGCCCTGGTACGTGTCACTCGAATGTTTTACAAACATAGTTAGTTCGTGGTGTTTTATTCATGCCATGCATCTCTTTTCATTTCATTGTGGGAATATTTTCACTGAAGAAACAAGACATTTTTTTAATTGGGACGGTGGTGATAAAGTTCAGCTCCCCGGTTTGTCATGTGGAGTTTTTTGTTGCATGTAATGAATTGTTATTTTTTACTTTGAAGTATTCCCCCATTTTTAAAAGTATTGTAGGAGACTCAGCGGTAACTGGTGCTCAGGTTGTGGTGCGTTTGCAGTCGACCCTTTTTAACACGGAATTGTAAAATGTCCTCCCGCTGCCTTTATTAATGAATTAAACATTAATTTGAGTCCTGTTACTCTGACCACGTTAGTCCTGTTAATCTGAATACGTTAGTCCTGTTAATCTGAACACGTTAGTCCTGTTAATCTGAACACGTTAGTCCTGTTAATCTGACCACGTTAGTCCTGTTAATCTGAAGACGTTAGTCCTGTTAATCTGAATACGTTAGTCCTGTTAATCTGAACACGTTAGTCCTGTTAATCTGAATACGTTAGTCCTGTTAATCTGAACACGTTAGTCCTGTTAATCTGAAGACGTTAGTCCTGTTAATCTGACCACGTTAGTCCTGTTAATCTGAAGACGTTAGTCCTGTTAATCTGAACACGTTAGTCCTGTTAATCTGAACACGTTAGTCCTGTTAATCTGAATACGTTAGTCCTGTTAATCTGAACACGTTAGTCCTGTTAATCTGAACACGTTAGTCCTGTTAATCTGAACACGTTAGTCCTGTTAATCTGAACACGTTAGTCCTGTTAATCTGAACACGTTAGTCCTGTTAATCTGAACGCGTTAGTCCTGTTAATATGACCGCGTTAGTCCTGTTAATATGACCGCGTTAGTCCTGTTAATATGACCACGTTAGTCCTATTAATCTGACCATGTTAGTCCTGTTAATATGACCACGTTAGTCCTATTAATCTGACCATGTTAGTCCTGTTAATATGACCACGTTAGTCCTGTTAATATGACCGCGTTAGTCCTGTTAATATGACCGCGTTAGTCCTGTTAATATGACCGCGTTAGTCCTGTTAATATGCACCGTGGAGCTCTCCTGCCACCTTGTGGTGTTCAGACAAACTGAAATAGTACCATAAGTATCATAATACTCTCCCTGACTGCTGCATTCAGACCCGGAGAGTTTATGTGACTGAAAACATCAGAACCCGGTTTATTGTCCAGTAGGTTTTGGTGTATAACAATAAATTAATAAATGCAGTCAGAGAAAATGGAAATAAAAGCAAGAAACATAAATACAACCAGACATCATCATATTAATAAAACTACCAACAGTAATAATAAATCTGACATTGATCAGAATCGTTCAAACACAGTTATCAGTTTAGTATAAACTGGATCCGGCCTGGTTCGGTGTGATGGTTTCTGGGTATTTGTGGTGATATTCTACATTCATGTAGGCCTGTCTGTCTCTACACATACCTGTCTCTCTCTCTGTCTGTCTCACTACACATACCTGTCTCTCTCTCTCTGTCTGTCTCTACACATACCTGTCTCTCTCTCTGTCTGTCTCTCTACACATACCTGTCTCTCTCTCTGTCTGTCTCTCTACACATACCTGTCTCTCTCTCTCTCTCTCTCTCTCTCTCTCTCTCTGTCTCTCTACACATACCTGTCTCCCTCTCTCTCTGTGTCTCTACACATACCTGTCTCTCTCTCTGTCTGTCTCTCTACACATACCTGTCTCTCTCTCTGTCTGTCTCTCTACACATACCTGTCTCTCTCTCTGTCTGTCTCTCTACACATACCTGTCTCTGTCTCTCTACACATACCTGTCTCTCTCTCTCGCTCTGTCTCTCTACACATACCTGTCTCTCTCTCTCTGTCTGTCTCTCGACACATACCTGTCTCTCTCTCTGTCTGTCTCTACACATACCTGTCTCTCTCTCTCTCTGTCTCTCTACACATACCTGTCTCTCTCTCTCTGTCTGTCTCTCTACACATACCTGTCTCTCTCTGTCTGTCTCTACACATACCTGTCGCTCTCTCTCTGTCTGTCTCTCTACACATACCTGTCGCTCTCTCTGTCTCTCTACACATACCTGTCTCTCTCTCTCTGTCTGTCTCTCTACACATACCTGTCTCTCTCTCTGTCTGTCTCTCTACACATACCTGTCTCTCTCTCTCTCTCTGTCTCTCTACACATACCTGTCTCTCTCTCTCGCTCTGTCTCTCTACACATACCTGTCTCTCTCTCTGTCTGTCTCTCTACACATACCTGTCTCTGTCTGTCTCTCTACACATACCTGTCTCTCTCTCTGTCTGTCTCTACACATACCTGTCTCTCTACACATACCTGTCTCTCTCTCTGTCTGTCTCTCTACACATACCTGTCTCTCTCTCTGTCTGTTTCTCTACACATACCTGTCTCTCTCTCTGTCTGTCTCTCTACACATACCTGTCTCCCTCCCTCTCTGTCTCTCTACACATACCTGTCTCTCTCTCTGTCTGTCTCTCTACACATACCTGTCTCTCTCTGTCTGTCTCTCTACACATACCTGTCTCTCTCTCTCTGTCTGTCTCTCTACACATACCTGTCTCTCTCTCTCTCTGTCTGTCTCTCTACACATACCTGTCTCCCTCTCTCTCTGTCTCTCTACACATACCTGTCTCTCTCTCTGTCTGTCTCTCTACACATATCTGTCTCTCTCTCTCTGTCTGTCTCTCTACACATACCTGTCTCTCTCTCTCTGTCTGTCTCTCTACACATACCTGTCTCTCTCTCTCTGTCTGTCTCTCTACACATACCTGTCTCTCTCTCTCTCTCTGTCTCTCTACACATACCTGTCTCTCTCTCTCTCTCTCTCTCTGTCTCTCTACACATACCTGTCTCTCTCTCTCGCTCTGTCTCTCTACACATACCTGTCTCTCTCTCTGTCTGTCTCTCTACACATACCTGTCTCTCTCTCTCTCTCTCTGTCTCTCTACACATACCTGTCTCTCTCTCTCTCTCTCTGTCTCTCTACACATACCTGTCTCTCTCTCTCTGTCTGTCTCTCTACACATACCTGTCTCTCTCTCTCTCTCTCTGTCTCTCTACACATACCTGTCTCTCTCTCTCTCTCTCTGTCTCTCTACACATACCTGTCTCTCTCTCTCTGTCTCTCTCTCTACACATCAGCACCTGAACCTGCTCGTAAACATCAGCAGACTAGTTTCATCGCTCCACCTCCTCTCATCCTCACCTTCTCTCCTCTCGTCCTTAGCTCCTGTCCTCTCGTCCTCACCTCCTCTCCTCTCTCGTCCTCTCCCCTCTCATCCTCACCTCCTCTCTCATCTCACCTCCTCTCTCGTCCTCCTCTCATCCTCACCTTCTCTCCTCTCGTCCTTACCTCCTCTCTCATCCTCACCTTGTCTCCTCTCGTCCTGTCCTCTCGTCCTCACCTCCTGTCCTCACCTCCTCTCCTCTCTCATCCTCACCTCCTCTCCTCACCTCTCTGTCTCTCTTTAAAGATGAACTGTCTCTCTCCTGCTTTGCCGTCTCCTGTATTTTGACCCTCGCGAGACTCCGTCTTTCCTCCTCCTCCTATCCTTTAGGTAGCATCTCTGGAGAGCATCTTTGACGGTTCCTCAGCATTAGGACAACAGCACCTCCCGGAGCTCCCCTCCCCCACGTCCTCCACCCTCTATTCCTCCTGCTCCTCCAACCCCTACCCCCGAATCCAGGTAAACCCTTTACCCCCAAATACAGGTAAACCCTTTACCCCCAAATACAGGTAAACCCTTTACCCCCAAATACAGGTAAACCCTTTACCCCCAAATCCAGGTAAACCCTTTACCCCCGAATCCAGGTAAACCCCTTACCCCCAAATCCAGGTAAACCCTTTACCCCCCAATCCAGGTAAACCCTTTACCCCCCAATCCAGGTAAACCCTTTACCCCCCAATCCAGGTAAACCCTTTACCCCCCAATCCAGGTAAACCCTTTACCCCCCAATCCAGGTAAACCCTTTACCCCCAAATCCAGGTAAACCCTTTACCCCCCAATCCAGGTAAACCCTTTACCCCCCAATCCAGGTAAACCCTTTACCCCCAAATCCAGGTAAACCCTTTGCCCCCAAATCCAGGTAAACCCCTAGCCCCCAATACAGGTAAACCCCTAGCCCCCAATCCAGGTAAACCCTTTACCCCCCAATCCAGGTAAACCCTTTACCCCCCAATCCAGGTAAACCCTTTACCCCCAAATACAGGTAAACCCTTTGCCCCCAAATCCAGGTAAACCCTTTGCCCCCAAATCCAGGTAAACCCTTTGCCCCCAAATCCAGGTAAACCCCTAGCCCCCAATACAGGTAAACCCCTAGCCCCCAATCCAGGTAAACCCCACCCCCCAATCCAGGTAACCCCCCATGGTGGTCCAGACCTCATCATCAGTCCTGCTGGAAACAAGAGTTCACTTTTCAGAGAGTCACACTGACCATGTTCAATAACAATGATTAATATTCCTGTTGACATTCAGTTGTTGATATTCTGATTAACGTAGAACAACTCTATGCCTCTTCATCCTCATCTTCATCCTCAGTGAATCCCACGGTGACGTCATTCTCTTCTGTTTGACAGGTCGATGCTCTAACATGTGGTACTCTGTTAGTGTAAAAGTACTAATACCACAGTGTGAAAATACTCTATTAGTGGACAACATATTCTGTTAGAGTATAGTACTAATACAACACATACTTGATGAATGGACTAATTGATTGATGGTTTCAGCTGCACTTATTTTTTGTGCAAACATCTTAATTTGTAAAGTCGCTGAATCCGTCTCTATCTGATAAACGTAGTGGAGTAGTAGGAGTAGAACGTACCATGAAAAGAAAAAGACTCAAGTGAAGTACAAGTACCTCGAAGTTGTACAGAGGTTGAGTAAATGTATTCGGTTACATTCCTCAAACACATGAGCAGCTGAGCTCCTCTGAGAAATCTCCAACGATAACGTCGCGACACCATCACGACACCGTCACGATACCGTCACGATACGATAACGATACGATAACGTAGGGCTGGGCGATATGGCCTAAAAAAAAAATCTCCGATTTTTTTACAAAAAATCCGATTCACGATTTAAATCGATTTTTTCCCCCAACAATTTTTGCAGATGACAGAAGCTGTTGAAAACAATTTTTTATTTTATTTTGTGATGATTTTCCCAAGTAGGTTGATAAAAATAAAGTGCAAACAAAACCTGAACATTGTAGAAAGGTGCCTGTGGTATACAAAAAGTATTTGGTCACTCTTTTGTTTCCCTGAATCATTTAAATATAAAATTAAATTAAACATAACATTAAATGGCATTAAATAGTAGCCTTCCATTGTAAACAACTGTGCAAATGTAACTTTTTACAGTAAGCTTTTCTAACTGAATACACTGATACAAACACAGCATGAAATAAAATGTATGTGACCCTTTAACATTCACATTTTCAAAAGTGCAACATCTGATCTAACATCAACATAACATATTTTGCACAGTAAATAAGTGCATGTAAACAAAATCAAGTGCATTCACAACATAACCAACAGTATTAAACAGTAGTGCATGTTTTTTCTAAATATTTTTTGCCAGGAAGACAAGCCTGTCTACTACCTCTGGCTTCAGGCATGCACGGTGGCATGTAACAATGCCCCCCCACACACTGAAAAGCCTCTCAGAGGGGGCACTTGTAGCTGGCACAGAGAGGTATTTCTTTGCTAAAGTACTTAGCCTTGGAAAGTTAAGTTGGTGACGCTTCCACCAGTCAAGTGGATCGGTGTCTGGGTCAACCTGCTGGACCACAGGTCAGTTGTTGCGGAGTAGAATGACATCCCCTCCAGCTCCGCAGAGATCCTTTGGCGTGTACTATTGTACAGCCGAGGCAAGGCAACGTCAGAAAAATGTTTACGGCTTGGTAGCACGTACCTGGGGTCCAAAGCTTTGAGAAGGTGAATAAACCCCGGCTTTTCCACGGTGTATATGGGCACCATATCTTTTGCGATATACATCGCGACTGCATCCGTGATGGCTTTCCACCGGGCACTCTTCTTCTCATGCGGAGTACAGTTGGTGAATGTCTCCAAAATGCTGGGTTTTTGTTGTGAGGTGGCGGCGGCGGCGGCGTCGCTTGTGCTCCCGCGGTTGTTGTGCTGCTTGATTTTGTAGCAATAGCTTTTAGACAGACCTTACATCGTGGTGCTGTTTGTTCTGTGTCAGATGACACGAACCCGAACCATTTCCAGACCACCGAAGACACATTCTTCCCTCTCTTAAGAACGAGAGCTTCACTGCTGGCCGCCATTGTTTTCGTTTGTAAACAATGCGCGCGCACTCTACTACGGGAACTCAACGGGGGGGAGGGGTGGGGGCGATTTTCTCGATTTTCAATAAAACACATCGCCTTAAAGCACACATTCGAATTAATCGATTAAATCGATTTATCGCCCAGCCCTACGATAACGTCACGATACCGTCACGACACCTTCACGACACGACACGTCACGATATAACTTCACGATATAACGTCACGATACCGTAACAATACCGTAACGACACGTCACGATATAACGTCACGATACCTTCACGATATAACGTCAATACTGTAACGATACCGTCACGATATAACGTCACGATACCGTCACGATACCGTCACGATACCTTCACGATACCATCACGATATAACGTCACAATACTGTAACGATGCCGTCACGATATAACGTCACGATACCGTCACGGCACTGTCACGATACCTTCACGATATAACGTCACAATACTGTAACGATACCGTCACGATATAACGTCACGATGCCGTCACGATATAACGTCACAATACTGTAACGATACCGTCACGATATAACGTCACGATACCGTCACGACACCGCCACGATACCGGCACGATATAACGTCACAATACTGTAACGATACCATCACGATATACCGTCACGATACCGTCACGACACCGCCACGATACCGTCACAATATAACGTCACGATATAACGTTACGATAACGTCTCTCCTCCTGTTGGTTAGCCATTAGCGGTGCTGCTAACGTTACTAGCTCTCCTCCTGTTGTTAGCCGTTAGCGGTGCTGCTAACGTTACTAGCTCTCCTCCTGTTGGTTAGCCGTTAGCCGTGCTGCTAACGTTACTAGCTCTCCTCCTGTTGGTCTAAACACTGATTGGTTGTTTACAATGAAACATAATCAGAGATCAGAGACTAGAAACACATGTTCTACTGAGTCACTACAACTTTATTTACACTCTGATGGTTAACGTTAAACTTTATTTACACTCTGATGGTTAACGTTAAACTTTATTTACACTCTGATGGTTAACGTTAAACTTTATTTACACTGATGGTTAACGTTTAAACTTTATTTACACTCTGATGGTTAACATTAAACTTTATTTACACTCTGATGGTTGACATTAAACTTTATTTACACTCTGATGGTTAACGTTAAACTTTATTTACACTGATGGTTAACGTTAAACTTTATTTACACTCTGATGGTTAACGTTCGTTCTGTTACTCCACTAATAATCGTACACTCTCATCAGACTTTGTTACAAAGTGTCTCGTGTACTGAGATAATGTCGTAAACTACAGTATATTATTGATACAGTTTGTCTCTGCCATTTAGCAGTAATAACTCTGTTTTGGTTTGTCCACTAGATGTCAGAGATGGAGTTTTAAAGGATGTAAGATGTTCTATAGAGTTGTGTGTCATCTGCACAGTGATGAAGATCAACGCTCCTCCTCTGGATTATAACTCATAAAGATATAAAAGTAGAGGACCTTGTTGTGCTCCATGTGAGACGTTTGAGGCTTTGAGCATGAAAAACATTTTGTCGAAATGTGTAACATCAGTGTTTTGACACCTCTGAAACACACATCATGAAATATAGAAACATAAACTTAGAGTATAATGACCCAAAAAAAGGGACACAAAATGCTTTTATTGAGGAAAAAGTGAGTAAATTAACTAAATAAATGTAGAAATTTAGAGAACGATGCAGTTGTGTTCAAAACAAAAGCCCATTGTCTGTTTTGCAAATTATATATTCATAGTTTCCTCACTTATGTAATCATATTATATTTGTTTTCATAAATTCTTTTGGACTTAAATTAGTTTTGTACAGTATTTAACCTGAGTATCGCTGCCTCCACACTCTTAACTACAGACTCAAATCACTTTCCTGCTCCTTTGAATCGTCCGTCGCTTCGCTCATCACAAGTCACCTCGCTGTCCGTCACGGCCGCCATTACTCAGCATTTTTATACAGGCGTGGACTCAAAACTGTGAGTCCTGACAGGACAGAGGTCATCTGGACGGAGGAGGAGGAGGAGGAGGAGGAGGAGGAGGAGGAGGAGGAGGAGGAGGAGGAGGAGGAGGAGGAGGAGGAGGAGGAGGAGGAGGAGGAGGAGGAGGAGGAGGAGGAGGAGGAGGAGGAGGAGGAGGAGGAGGAGGAGGAGGAGGAGGAGGAGGAGGAGGAGGAGGAGGAGGAGGAGGAGGAGGAGGAGGAGGAGGAGGATGCAGCAGCAGAGAGAGAGAGAGACGCTCCGCGATGCTCCTTCACCCCGCCGGGTTAATCCTCCCCCGGAGGCTCCTCTCACTCTTCCTCCCGTCGGGACTCCCGGAGTCCGACGACCGGCTCTCATAACGACCCTCGAGGAGGAGAAGGAGGAGGACGACGACCTCGCTGTGTGTCGTCGCTCCTCTCCTGAAAGCAGCACCTCCACAAAGCTCCTTCCATCTCTGCAGCCTCCCTTGTTTGTGTCTAGAGAGGAAGAAAAAGAGGAGGAGGAGGAGGACAGACAAGGTGGAGTGAAGCCCTCCTCCTCCCTCCCTCCCATCGTCTGCTCTCCAGCCAGCATCACCTCCGCCACCCCGCAGCCTGCAGCAGCAGCGAGAGAGGAGGCGCAGAGGAGGCGACACACCACCTCCTCCTCCACAGCAGCAACAAGCAGCATGCTGAACTCTGTGTGGTACGCTAAAAAGATGGGCCGTCGCATCATGGGCACCCTGAGGAGAACCAAGCGGCTCCACCGGCGCCTACTGGTAGGTCTCCTCTCTCCTCCTCCGTCTTCATAAAGCTGAGGAGGAGGTGAGTCATGTTCTGCGTGTGATCGTGCACCGCTGTATGTTGTTGTTGTTGTTGTGGACCTATCGATCGGCCCGTCGGCTGCTGGGTGAGCAGATGTGGTGAAAAGTTGCTGCTGCTGCGTCATGTGGTGGATCAGGACTCACATCTGGTTCAGATCGAACAGAAACGCCCACGATCGCTCGCATCCAGTGGTTTTGTTCGCCGCCTTCGACGAGAGCGTAATAACACACCGCGATGAGTCGGTGAAGCTGCAGCGGCCGTGAGCCGGTTATTAGATCTGAAGATCTTTCTGCTCGTCTCTCACCGTAGTGTTTCTGTTCTTTATTAAATATATCTGGAGCGAGAGAGAGAGAGAGAGACCTGCATCAACAGCAGCATCATGCTCTGGGCAGATGTAAAGGAACCCCTGCAGTAGCACATGCCTTTCTCCGGCGTTGCCTAGCAACCTGCATGCTCCTGACACGCAGCGCTACCCCCCCGCCTCTCTCACACACACACACACACACGTCAGGACTGGCTGTGGATGTTTCCTCCTCTGATCTGTAGAAGAGTCTCTCCCAACATGCTGCACAGCGATGTGTTCAGGTTGAGTTGAACGTCTCGTGCAGAGAGCTGCAGCGTTTCAGGTGACAAGCTGTGACTTGTTGAGCTGCAGTGCTTGTTGACGACTCTGTGGATGATTTGTGGAGCTCAGACGACTTCAGGAACACCGAAAACAAGAGCGCTGGACTCTCCATCGGCCATCGCTGACTCTAGAGCCTTTAGAGACGCGGTTCAGAGTGGACGTCTGACTCTGACCCGCTGAAGCGTGTTTGATATAAAACTACACCGTTCATCACAGGCAGGTTCTGCAAAGACAGATTTTATTCTTTGCCGACGGTCCTTGAACACATCATGTGTGACGAACGCTTCTGCCAGAAAAAGATATTTCATAAAAACATCTTATTCTTATTAAATGTCTCTAATAAAGAGTTCACTTTAACATGATTGTGTAAAGAGGAGAGAGAGGGCAGAGGAGAGAGAGAGGAGAGAGGGCAGAGGAGAGAGGGCAGAGGGGAGAGGGGAGAGGAGAGAGGAGAAAGGAAGAGGAGGAGGAGAGGAGAGGGCAGAGGAGAGAGAGAGGAGAGGAGAGGATGAAACATAATTCAGTATTAATAATGTGTAGCGCCTCATTTTTTTCTCAACATTGTTAAAACTTGTGGGAACTTTAAAACACACATATTTAAAGAATGAGTTTCTGGACGTTGTCCTGCTGTAATCGATGAGATTATTACTTTGTCTTTGGGGTGAACGTAGGGAAGGAGACGAGGCGTTCAGGGTGCGTAGGACAATCTGAGCTCTTTCGTGGGCGATGTTGAAAATCCACTCATGGAAATCTGTCCCAACTGCTCGTTGTCATGTCAACACTCGTTCGTGGGTTATTCTAATGTTTTAACATTCACATGCATACATCTGAAACACCATCACTGCACCTGAATCAACAGGCCGGGATGAGTTCACACGTTTGGGTAATGCTGCTGAAACAAAACTTAAATCGTGCTGTTCTTCATTCAAATGAGCTCAACCAGTAACGGTTTTATAAAATCAAAATACTAAAAGTATAAATATGAAACATCAAGAACTGAGTAAAATATAAGGTTGAACATGCGTGTTAGTCTTTATTTTAATATTCAGCACATACATGTTTAAAAATACAGTCACAAACTTACAAGAGATTTCCAAATTGAATGGAAAGTTTGCTGTGAAATCTCTTAAACTTCTACTTGTTGTTGAAACAATCAGCGAGTGTTTTACAAGGTTTAATAGATTAAATGTCCTGAACCCCGACTCCCCAGAGGATGAACCTCGTGACTCTCTCCCACGGTCCGTCCACTGAAGTCAACTTAACCCTTTCAGAACATGTAGTTTCATTGTTTTCAGTGTTACGTTTTTACCTTTGGAAGATATTCTGCCCGTGTTCTTAGTTCTGTGTTGGTTCAGTCAGGTTTTTATCCTCAGAGGCTTAAAGCTGCTGCAGCCCCCCCCCTCGCTGACATGCACGTCGCCGTGTCTGAATCCGGGGGTGACATCGATTATTCATGCCCCCCCCCCCCGCTGACATGTGCCTCGCTCACTGAAGCCGATTAATTGGCAGCAGAATGGGAGAAGACCAGAGAGGGAGTGTGTCACAGAGGGAGAAAGAGGGGGAGAGTTATTGTTGGATCTGCTGCCGAGCCCCCGAAAACAAGGACTCCATCCATAATTCATCTCATGTGGATCCTCCTCTACCAGCCCACCGATGACCGCACACTTCCCCCGGCAGGGGTTCCCCTCCAGGGCCACGAACGGCACCGAGAAGATGCCGCCGCCACCACCGCGGGTCGACATCAACCTGCAGGAGTCCATCGCCCACCTCCACCCGCTCCACCGGCAGCACGCCATCGAGCTCCACCGGCAGCAGCAGCAGCAGACGGTTCGTCCTCCGGTCCAGGCGTCTCTGTCCACGTTCACCGCCTGCACCGTGCCGGCGTCCTGCCGAGCTCGCAGTCGCTTCCTAAACCTGCGGGACAGTGTGAAGAAAAGCCCGACCAAGAGCACCGCCAAGGTGGCCAGCAGGCCGGAGATCCCCTGGGTTCCTTTCTCCTTCAGCAAGGTACCTCGACACGAGACCTCTCCGGCCTCAGTGTGACCTGTTGGTTTTTAAAGCAGTAGACGAGTCTGAGCACGTAGCGTCGTCAAAGGAGTGAGTGTGTCATAACAAGAAGTTACCAACAAATATTACAACTTTATTACAACCGTCATTTAATCCACATTGCATGCGTAGATCTTAGATCTATAAACACGCTTAAATACACGATTTAGTCTGAGTTCATACATGAAACGTGACCTCGGCGGTTAACCAGCCATCAGCTGCTGTAAAGCCCCCGCCCCCCCCCCCCCCGGGGGATCAAACCGCCAGCCTTGTGGTTAAAGAACGACCCGCTGTACACCGCCGACACACACACGGCCTAAAGGAATACACGTGTGATGAGAGAGTTCCAGACTTCAGTCAGGAGTTCACCACTTTTAGACGGGACTGTGATGAAGCGTCTCTAAATCAAACGCTCTTGATTGGTTGTTGTCTCTTTATTTACGATGTCTTTGTTTGACACTCTTCGGTCCTCCAGCTGATCAGCAGTGTGTTGATCTGTTTTCATCTGCTGCTGTTGGCAAAGAGATTTTCAGATGTGCAAGAACTTTGCAGTTTAATTGTTTTTATTATACAATACTATCATTGTTTCGCTGCATCTTATTGGCTCCTGGAGAATATATATATTTCATATTTAACTGATTTAACTTAGAAATAACTTTCAAACTTTCAAATGATTCAGATAAAGGTGAAAAACTATCCAAAGCCCAAATCTGTTTAGTTAATGATGAACGGAGAGATCGTCAAGTTGGAGAAGCTGAGAAGAGACGAGGATTATTTTTCTTCTAATAACTGATCCGTACTGACCCCTCACAGTTTACTGTTAACCATCATGTAAATAAAGTTTAACGTTAACTATCACAGTGTAAATAAAGTTTAACGTTAACTATCAGAGAGTAAATAAAGTTTAACGTTAACCATCAGTGTAAATAAAGTTTAACGTTAACCATCACAGTGTGAATAAAGTTTAACGTTAACCATCAGAGTGTAAATAAAGTTTAACGTTAACTATCAGAGAGTAAATAAAGTTTAACGTTAACCATCACAGTGTGAATAAAGTTTAACGTTAACCATCAGAGAGTAAATAAAGTTTAACGTTAACTATCACAGTGTAAATAAAGTTTAACGTTAACTATCAGAGAGTAAATAAAGTTTAACGTTAACCATCAGTGTAAATAAAGTTTAACGTTAACCATCACAGTGTGAATAAAGTTTAACGTTAACCATCAGAGAGTAAATAAAGTTTAACGTTAACTATCAGTGTAAATAAAGTTTAACGTTAACCATCAGAGTGTAAATAAAGTTTTAACGTTAACCATCACAGTGTAAATAAAGTTTAACGTTAACTATCAGAGAGTAAATAAAGTTTAACGTTAACTATCAGTGTAAATAAAGTTTAACGTTAACCATCAGAGTGTAAATAAAGTTTTAACGTTAACCATCACAGTGTAAATAAAGTTTAATGTTAACCATCAGAGTGTAAATAAAGTTTTAACGTTAACCATCACAGTGTAAATAAAGTTTAACGTTAACCATCACAGTGTAAATAAAGTTTTAATGTTAACCATCACAGTGTAAATAAAGTTTAACGTTAACCATCAGAGTGTAAATAAAGTTTTAACGTTAACCATCAGAGTGTAAATAAAGTTTAACGTTAACCATCACAGTGTAAATAAAGTTTAACGTTAACCATCACAGTGTAAATAAAGTTTAACGTTAACCATCAGAGTGTAAATAAAGTTTAACGTTAACCATCAGAGTGTAAATAAAGTTTAACGTTAACCATCAGAGTGTAAATAAAGTTTAACGTTAACCATCAGAGTGTAAATAAAGTTTTAACGTTAACCATCAGAGTGTAAATAAAGTTTAACGTTAACCATCACAGTGTAAATAAAGTTTAACGTTAACCATCACAGTGTAAATAAAGTTTAACATTCACCATCACAGTGTAAATAAAGTTTAACGTTAACCATCAGAGTGTAAATAAAGTTTTAACATTCACCATCACAGTGTAAATAAAGTTTAACGTTAACCATCAGAGTGTAAATAAAGTTTTAACGTTAACCATCACAGTGTAAATATAGTTTTAACGTTAACCATCAGTGTAAATAAAGTTTTAACGTTAACCATCATAGTGTAAATAAAGTTTAACGTTAACCATCAGTGTAAATAAAGTTTAACGTTAACCATCACAGTGTAAATAAAGTTGTAGTGACTCAGTAGAACATGTGTTTCTAGTCTCTGATCTCTGATCATGTTTCATTGTAAACAACCAATCAGTGTTTAAACCAACAGGAGGAGAGCTAGTAACGTTAGCAGCACCGCTAACGGCTAACCAACAGGAGGAGAGCTAGTAACGTTAGCAGCACCGCTAACGGCTAACCAACAGGAGGAGAGCTAGTAACGTTAGCAGCACCGCTAACGGCTAACCAACAGAGGTTCACTTCAGTTACACTATGATGCCTTCAGGCTCTGCTCAGTGAACATGAGTACTGGCTGAAGGTTCATTATAACGTTATCGTGATGTGTTCACATGTCATCTGTAAAATGTAGTTTTGGTGATAAACTAGAATAAATCCAGTAGTTTGAAGGAGATGTTTATGAATATGAAACAGAAGTAGGCTGTTGGGTCGAAAATCTTGAAGTGTCTGAATAGAAACAAAAAATATTTATATATATATATATACTAAATAAATAAAACATCAAAAATGAGAAAATGATTTGTGAATAATGAGAATAAATACTATGAATACGTAGGATTGGTGTTAAATCTAAATTAAATGTTCGTACGTTTGAGCTCTTATTTGTACAGGTTTATATGTCCTTTCCTGCCACTAGGGGTCTCAGTCAAAACAATAACAGGCGTGATGAAGCAGCGTGGGATCATGGGAGTTGTAGTCTTCATTGCAGTCGTTCAGGTTTTGTTTTTTAACCACGGAGGGTTTGGGATTATTTCAGTACAAAACTCCATAAACCCGAAAACAATATAATACACATTATTCTGAAGTATGAGAACTTTTACTTTTTGAACTTTGAAACGGATCCTTTTGTACTTCAGTCAGATTGTGAATGCAGTACTTGTACACTGTGGTATTACTGCTTTCACTGAAGTGATCTCATTCATCCGGCAAATATTTTATACTAGAACTAGAACCTGAAAGGGTTCTTCAGCTTGTCTCATGGGAGAACCCTTTTTGGAGGGTTTTACCTAGAACCTGTCATTAAGGGTTCTACCTAGAACCATCTGTAAAATGATCCATCCGTAGAACCTCCTATGGTGAGGTTCTACGGATGTTCTACCCTTTCATGATGAAATTGTTCTGGATAGAAACCTCTGGAAGGCAAGGCTTATATAACTTTATAGTGACATGCAAAATCGAGTTTCAAATAATCATAATAATAATTAAAAAACATCAATGGCATATCAAATAAAATTTAAATAAAAATTGAATGCCTCTTTTCTATTTGCAACCTTCTGAGGTCAATATCAAAATAAACTTTTTCCACAGGCTAATAATACATTTGAAAATAAAATAACAATAATGAATGAATCAAACATTCAAGCCTTGAAGTAGCAAGAGAAAGTGCGTGAATAAAACGTTAATTATTGCTCAGTTTGCTACACTGAGTTGCTTTAACACTAAATATGGAACAAGCAACGCTTATATAACTTAATAGTGCAAAATCAACTTCCAAAAAACATCAATGGTATATTAAATCCAATTTAAATAAAAAATGGAATGCCTCTTTTCTATTTGCAGCCTTCTGAGGTAAATATCAACATTAACTTTTTACACAGGCTAATACATTTGAAAACAAAATAACAACGAACAAATCAACCATTCAGGCCGTTTTACTCCTCAGTTTGCGACACACTGATCTAATCTGATGTGCCCAAGCCAGATACCTGGCATCTCTTCTTGGATACTAGTTCATTAATGTCGGGGTTCAGGCTTTGAGCTGAGGAAACCTTCATTATGGAACGAAGGTGTTCATCAGTCAGACGTATCCTGTGAGACGTTTTCGTCATCTTCATTGAGGAGAAAAGTTGCTCACATCGATAAGTGCTGCCCAACATGGAGAGCAATTGAGCAGCTGGGGTGCGGAGCTGAGGCATTGTGTCAGCGATGAATTGTGGAAACTGTGCGGCGCCAACGGCATCATACTTTGACCTCAGCGTGTCATCACACTGGAGTTCAATCAGCTCCATTTGGAGGTTAGTTGGTGCTTTTTCCACATCAACTGCGAAGGGATTACTAAGCAGTTCAAATCTACATGTCTGACCATCAAAGTCGCCAAATCGCCGGATAAACTCAGCGCGAGTACACTGAGTGTTTCAGCAAACTGCGCGCACACGGCGGTAGAGATCTGCGTTGTTATGCTTGGCAGCAGGGGAAATGGCCACGGTTTCCTTGCAGCAGCTGATTCTCCCACAGGCAGAGTTCAGTTTTAAAAGCTCTCACTGACGAGTGTAGCTGCAGGTTCAGCGCATCAAGATGGCTTGAGATGTCACACAGAAAGGTTTGCTCCCAGAGCTCTGCTGTGTCCTTCCCTTTGCTTTGCAGAAACTTAACGGCTTAACCATCTCACCTCTGTGTGATACGGCACGTCTGTGTTCCGAACCAAACTCGTCCAGAAAAGACTTCAACTGGCGGTGATTCAGACCTTTGGCTCTTATAAAGTCAACTTGTGTTACTGTGGTCATAACATGTTCCATCTTTAGGGCTTCAGCACACAGTGACTCTTGATGTATGATGCAGTGATGAACAGATAGCTCACCTGCACAGTTCTCTTCCCGCATCTTTTCACGAATCCTGCCCACCAGTCCATTCTTTTTCCCACTCATCGCTGGCGCACCATCAGTGGTTAATCCCACGAGTTTATCCCACGGCAGGTTTATTTCAGTTACACATTTGCAAACCTCCTCAAAGATGTCCTTCCCTGTGGTTGTGCCATGCATGGATTTAAATCCCAAAAGCTCCTCCGTAACACACAGATTTGAGTCGCCACCGCGGATGAAGACTGACAGCTGCGCAGTGTCAGACGCGTCAGTGCTCTCGTCCACAGCAAGGGAAAAAGAAACAAAATCTTTTCCCTTTTCCATCAGCTGGTCATGCAGATTGGTGGCAAGATCACATGTGCGCTCAGCTATGGTGTTCCTGCTCAGGCGTACGTTTGAGAAGGCCTGCTTTTTCTCTGGGCACACTTGGTCACACACTTACAGCATGCACTTTTTAACAAACTCTCCCTCATTAAAGGGTCGGCTTGATTTGGCGATTTCTTCTGCCACGATACAACTTGCCTTTACAGCAGCCTCATTTTGTGCTGTGACTTTTTTGAACATATTCTGTTGTGAAACCAAACCTCTTTTCATCTCCTCTACTTTCTGGCTCCTTTGAGTCGTGTCCAGGTCCTTGTACTTGTCCTGGTGTTTCGTTTCATAGTGTCTCCTAATGTTGTACTCCTTAGTTACCGACACGTTGGCTCCACAAACGAGACAAACAGGTCTGTCTTTTACATATATAAACAGATATTCTGTCTCCCACCTGTCCAGAGTTCTGTTTTCTGCCTTCCTTGTCGCCATTGTTGGTCGGGGTAACACAGTGACACTGACAGTTGTAGAATGAGGCCGCAGCACGTCTGGGAGAGGCACGGGGTGAGCGGCCGCCTCTCAGCAGAAGCGTTGCGCAAGAACACGGATCGCTACTGACAGAGGAGAGAGGAAAACAACAGCAGAGCATGATGGGATTTGTAGTATGAGCGGTGAATGCGGTGTTACAGCTCTAATGTTAATTTGATATTGCCTCAAGGGCCAAATGAAATTACACGGCGGGCCAAATTTGGCCCGCGGACCAGAGTTTGACACCCATGTTCTAAGGGAAGAACCCACCCAGGGGGTTCTACTGAGAACCTATTTATATTTAATGGGTTTCATCTAGAACCGTCCAAGGAGGTTCTACAGAGAACCATTTTATCTTTCTAGGGTTTTGGCTAGGACCCACCCAGGGGGCTTCCAGTGAGAGCCCTTTCATATTCCATGGGTTCCGTCTGGAACCCTAAAGGACCAGGACTGATGTGGTGGAGCTCAACCAATGCTCTAACAGTCCTTGAAGAATCGGTTCCTGAGAGAACTTTCAGTGGTGACGTCACTGCGAGCTGTCGGGTTAATAACTCTCTGATTGAAATGTCTGCTGCTTTTCAATCAATCACACAAAAAAAGGACATCCGCCCCCTGCTGAGGGACCGGGATTTAACACACACACACACACACACACACACATACTCACACACACATACTCACACACACACATACGCACACACACACACATACTCACACACACACATACTCACATACTCACACACACACATACTCACATACTCACACACACACATACACACACACACACACACACACACACATACTCACACACACACATACATACTCACACACACACTCACACACACACACACACACACACACATACTCACACACACACATACATACTCACACACACACACACACATACTCACACACACACATACTCACATACACACACACACACACACACACTCACACACACACACACATACTCACACACACACACACATACACACACACACACACACACACATACTCACACACACATACTCACACACACACACACACACATACTCACACACACACACATACTCACATACTCACGCACACACACACATACTCACACACACACACACACACACACACATACTCACATACTCACACACACACACTCACACTCACACACCTACACTCACACACTCACACACTCTGACCTTTGACTCCTCCCCCTCACCATGTTATTGTTCAGCAGGCAGAAGCCCCCCCGCCCTCCTCTCCCATAATCCCCGTGATCCCAGTCTCACCAATCGCAGCCGAGACCACCGTCATCCCTCCGACGTCACAGGTTTCTTTTGTTTTTTTGTTTGTTTGTTTTCATTTCCTCCTCCACCTGTTTGTCTCCGTCCGTCCACAGATGTCTGTCCTCCTCGTTGTTGTTGATTATTGTTAATATCCGGCCGCTCGTTGTCATCGTGTAGAGTTTAGCTGAGCGGATTAGATAGAAACAGCGTTACTACCTGTTTTAGAAAGCTAGAAGAAGAAGAGTCTTCTTGGTGGTTGACTGTCTTCATGCTTCAGCAGTGTCTCCTCTGCAGTGTGAAGCGCCGCCATGTACGTACGAGGACACTTTAGTCCTTTCATGCCTGTTACTGCAGGAGGCGGAGCTTCTGGTGGTGATGATCTTTCTTCTTCTCTCCTCAGGCCAACCCTCCGCCCGTGGTGGTCAACACAGACAGTCTGGACACGCCCCCTTATGTGAGTACTGATACTTTAACTACATGAAGAAGGTAATACTTGTGTACTTTCACTACTGATACTTTAACTACATGAGCAGATAATACTGTGTGTGTGTTCAGGTGAACGGCACAGAGGCTGACTATGAGTACGAGGAGATCACGCTGGAGAGGGTAAGATCTCTGAATCATATTTCATGGTGTTGTCGGGGTAATATGAGAAAACACACAATTGATCAGATTATTTTCTCCTGAATGTCTGCCTGTTGATCTCTCGTTTCCTCTGTGAATATGAACAATAAAACGTCTCTGAAGCGTATGAATCTGGTGAGACGAGGACATGATGATGGAGCTCGTTGCGATCCACAGCTGACTGTAGATCTATCTCATCTTCTTCTGCATCCTGGCTCTAGTTCACTCCTGCTTCTTGGAGTGCAGATGATGATCAGTGCAGCGTGAATAGCACCGTCTGTGTGTCCGCTCTACGATAGGAACACATGTCTCTGCAGGCTGGAAGTGAATCAACGGGAGTTTAGTCCGCGTTAACTCCTGTTCTCCTGTGATTGGTCCACGTGTCCAGGGCAACTCTGGACTGGGCTTCAGCATCGCGGGCGGCACGGACAACCCTCACATCGGTGAAGACCCCAGCATCTTCATCACCAAAGTCATACCCGGAGGAGCCGCTGCACAGGACGGACGGCTCAGGTGAGACGGTCCTGAAAGCGATGTCTTCAAACACACCAGAGATTCTACCTGTGGGATCTCAGGAGCCGCCTCCATCGGTGAGTGTGTGTGTGTGGTGTTACCACACACACACACTCAGACCTGAGAGCTGTGATCTGTTTCTACGAGTGAGTGTGTGTTCGTAGAGAGCACAGGAACGTTCTCAGTGTAGCACTCTTTTTTTATTTTTATGAACTTTTTGTGTAATTTTTCTATTTCAATTGGACAGAACAAGACATGTGATACAAATATAGTAATAATATACTTCTAAATATAAATACACATACATATACATATGTATACAAAAAATAATATTTATACAAAGGAGACAAAATGCATAAATAATCCAAATTAAATACAAAATGATGATAGATAAATGGAATGAATATAAATAGATAAATACAAATAATATAAAGAAACAAACATGAAATAGTGTAGTTATCATCGGAGCAGGTTTGGTCCTGCTGTAGTAATACACAGAGTATGTAGAAGTACCGCCTACCGGCCCTTTAAGAGGTGGTGTCCATTACCCACAATCCCCTGCAGTGCCCTGCTGCCTTTCTCTCCTTCATTCATAATGCAGCTGACCCAGGTGGTGGTGATGAAGATGATGATGAGGATGAGGTCTCAAGTTGCCTCTAACAGACGACCCTCGTGTGTGAAGCTCATGTTTCTGACTGAAAGCTCCGGTCGCTCACAGACGGAGAAGAAGAAGAGAAATGAATGAAACAATAACAGTTCACAAGAACTACAAAACACGGAGTCAACGGCACGGAACGTGTTGAAACGAGGACCGAACATCAAGACCTGGAGAGATGTTCCTCCTGACGCACAGACAGAAGCACTGAACTGAGACTTGAGACGACAACAATGTAACGTTATTGAGAAACAGAAGGACACATTCCTCCTCAAACGTTTCAGTAGAAATGACACTCAAAAGGAAACAATAAACATTTGAGTAAAAGGAGAAGTTTGTGTTTAAGTACACAGCTCGAGTTAGAACGTCAAGGGTCTAACATGCTGGAACTATTTCTTGATAAACGGTGTATCCATCCGCCCATATGCGTCTGCAGTGTTAGAAGACGTGAGTCTGGCTGCTTCATTACAGCTGTATGAACACTTATGTAATTTAATTACAATAAACAGATTATAATGATGCTGCAATAACTACGTCATGATGCAGATTAGAAAAAACTCTGAATTCATGTTTTGTCTGTTATCTGAACGGTTTGATCGGTGTTATGCTAAGCTAACATTGTAGCAGCTCCATCAGCACTCGACATAACGTCATGCAGGTGTCATTAATGGAGGACAAGTGAACAGATGTAGTTCCTTGACACACAGAAGAAGTATCTTTTGCTGTAAATGTGCCGCTGTAATCTCAGGATATACACGTTTCTGTGGAACTTGGATGGTCGTTCCTTGGCCCCGTATTTGTTTTTGGTTTAACCTTCAATGGTCGCATTTTGACCGGTGACTTCCTGTGTTTCAGGGTGAACGATGTCATCCTGAGGGTGAACGAGGCGGACGTCCGGGACGTGACCCACAGCCGGGCCGTGGAGGCCCTGAAGGAGGCCGGCTCTCTGGTGCGACTCTACGTCCGGCGGAGGAAACCCGTCTCTGAGAAAGTGATGGAGATCAAACTGGTGAAAGGACCCAAAGGTAACCCGGAAACGTGACGTCGTATCAATCCCACTATAAAGGGCCCGCTGATGGTTTTAACAGTCTGGTCCCTGGTCCTGGTCCCGCTGTGTTGCAGGTCTTGGCTTCAGTATAGCAGGCGGAGTCGGAAACCAGCACATCCCGGGAGACAACAGCATCTACGTCACCAAGGTCATCGAAGGAGGAGCTGCACATAAAGACGGGAGGCTGCAGATCGGAGACAAACTGCTGGCTGTAAGACGTCCGTCTGTCTCTGTCCACCATGTCCACCCACGTCTGTCTCTGTCCACCAACGTCTGTCTCTGTCCAACATGTCCACCAACGTCTGTCTCTGTCCACCAACGGCTGTCTCTGTCCAACATGTCCACCAACGTCTGTCTCTGTCCACCAATGTCTGTCTCTGTCCAACATGTCCACCGACATCAGTCTGTCTCTGTCGTACAAACCTTCGTGGAGTATTTCCAGTAGATGATGTGAATACTTCCGTCAGTGTCCTTCTGTGAAACAGCTCTCATCCTGGTTATCGTGCGGTTTGTTTCTGCTGAGCCGTTGTGTCCGAGTCCTGTTGACGCTGGTCCTCTCTCTCCTCTCTCTCTTCTCCTCTCTCCTCTTCTCCTCTCTCCTCTCCTCTCTCCTCTCCTCTCTTCTCCCCTCCTCCCCTCTCTCCTCTCTTCTCTCCCCTCTCTCTCCCCTCTCTCCCCCCTCCCCTCTCAGGTGAACAGTGCTAACCTGGAGGAGGTGAGCCACGAACACGCCGTCACTGCCTTGAAGAACACTCCTGACGTGGTCTACTTGAAAGTGGCAAAACCCAACAGTGTCTTCATGAGCGACAGCTTCGCCCCCCCGCCCGACCTCACCACCTGTGAGTGTCCCGTTTCATTCAACACACAGACAGCACGTCGGTCATTGAGCGGGTACAAGAGGATGCAGGAGTAACTGCACAATGATGCTGATTATTAACAAGTCTCAAGCTTCATCAGGTCTGTGTGTGAGACGACAAGCTGCTTTATATATATTATATCTACAAGGATCCACAATATTATTCTCACCATCGTCCCAAAAATCATTTCAACGCTTTGAAGTCAGTAAACCATCAGAAATACTAAATGTTGTACTTTTACCTTGTTGGAGTCATTTGTGTTTTTTACTTCATAAAAACACACAATTCAAATAATTCATAATTCATCTCTAATATCTATTTTACATTCATAAACATCTCCTTCAAACTACTGGATTTATTCTAGTTTATCACCAAAACTACATTTTACAGATGACATGTGAACACATCACGATAACGTTATAATGAACCTTCAGCCAGTACTAGAAACACATGTTCTACTGAGTCAGTACAACTTTATTGACACTGTGATGGTTAACGTTAAAACTTTATTGACACTGTGATGGTTAACGTTAAACTTTATTGACACTGTGATGGTTAACGTTAAACTTTATTGACACTGTGATGGTTAACGTTAAACTTTATTGACACTCTGATGGTTAACGTTAAACTTTATTTACACTCTGATGGTTAACGTTAAACTTTATTTACACTCTGATGGTTAACGATAAACTTTATTTACACTGTGATGGTTAACGTTAAACTTTATTGACACTCTGATGGTAACGTTAAACTTTATTTACACTCTGATGGTTAACGTTAAACTTTATTTACACTCTGATGGTAACGTTAAACTTTATTTACACTGTGATGGTTAACGATAAACTTTATTGACACTCTGATGGTTAACGATAAACTTTATTGACACTTTCAAGAAACCTGTTCTCTGGTCTTCCATCACACAAACCAGATCAGCAGGTCCTGGTTCAGATGTGTCCTGGTTGACTTTCTGCCTCTGACCCTGAATTAGTGTTGAATTCAGGAGTGACTGCAGTGTGTCATTGATGATGATGATGGGGGGGGGGATTCATCAAACAACACGTTTCAGAGGCGAGGCGGAGCTCCTCTCAAACACAGACTCTGGATCTGTTCCCAACGACTCCCCCCCCACAGTGAACCTTTGAAAGAGGAGACACTGAAGGACAAGTGAGTCTGAGCAGTGATGAGTGATGAGCTCAGAAACACACAATATTCCTAATATTCCTGTTTACATGCAGATGTTGAGATTAACGGAGAACGATCTCATGCCTCTTCATCCTCAGTGGAGGACTTGTTGGACCTCTTTCATTCCTTCAAACAGCTTCTCTAAAAGATATGTGTTCATCTCCAGAAACCTGTTGGTGTCCAAGTCCTTCATGATGTTCCTCCTTCTGTTCTTCTGACATCATCTCTACTCCAGCTCTACTAACTGTTGGCTGGTTGGTTTGTGTTCAACGCACAGAGCTGCTGGTAATAAGTGAAAAACATCAAAAGAAATCAGACCTCTACACACTCCATGTTTTCTCTGAAGACCCCCCCCCCCCCCCCCCTCGTCGTCCTCTTCTTCTGCTGATGATGAAGAGGCGTGAAGGACGAGCTGTAAATCCAATCAGTGGAGCTGCATCACAGGCTTTAATCCTCGAGATGTGGGTGATGTGCAGCCTCGAGGGGATGAGGATCTGAGCCGGAGGTAACGAAGGAGGAAGGAACACAAACATGTGACGATGCAGCCGGCCGTCCCATCATGCTTTGCACCAGATCTTTGGATCAGATTTATGAGTGAAGCCAAAAAACACTTTCATGAACCTTAAAAAAAAGTCTTTGCAATGAACACAGAAGGTTTTTCCTTAACGTATTTCCTTAACTTCTTTCCTTAACGTCTTTCTTCTTTCCTTAACATCTTTCCTTAACATCTTTCCTTAACTTCTTTCCTTAACTTCTTTCTTCTTTCCTTAACATCTTTCCTTAACATCTTTCCTTAACTTCTTTCCTTAACTTCTTTCTTCTTTCCTTAACATCTTTCCTTAACATCTTTCCTTAACTTCTTTCCTTAACGTCTTTCTTCTTTCCTTAACATCTTTCCTTAACATCTTTCCTTAACTTCTTTCCTTAACTTCTTTCTTCTTTCCTTAACATCTTTCCTTAACTTCTTTCCTTAACGTCTTTCCTTAACTTCTTTCCTTAACGTCTTTCTTCCTTCCTTAACATCTTTCCTTAACTTCTTTCCTTAACTTCTTTCTTCTTTCCTTAACATCTTTCCTTAACTTCTTTCCTTAACGTCTTTCCTTAACTTCTTTCCTTAACGTCTTTCTTCTTTCCTTAACATCTTTCCTTAACTTCTTTCCTTAACGTCTTTCCTTAACTTCTTTCCTTAACTTCTTTCCTTCACGTCTTTCTTCTTTCGTTAACATCTTTCCTTAACGTCTTTCCTTAACGTCTTTCCTTAACTTCTTTCCTTAACGTCTTTCTTCTTTCCTTAACATCTTTCCTTAACTTCTTTCCTTAACGTCTTTCCTTAACTTCTTTCCTTAACTTCTTTCCTTCACGTCTTTCTTCTTTCGTTAACATCTTTCCTTAACGTCTTTCCTTAACGTCTTTCCTTAACTTCTTTCCTTAACGTCTTTCTTCTTTCCTTAACATCTTTCCTTAACTTCTTTCCTTAACGTCTTTCCTTAACGTCTTTCCTTAACGTCTTTCCTTAACTTCTTTCCTTCACGTCTTTCTTCTTTCGTTAACATCTTTCCTTAACTTCTTTCCTTAACTTCTTTCCTCTTTCGTTAACATCTTTCCTTAACTTCTTTCCTTAACGTCTTTCTTCTTTCGTTAACAGCTTTCCTTAACGTCTTTCCTTAACTTCTTTCCTTAACTTCTTTCCTTAACTTCTTTCCTTAACGTCTTTCTTCTTTCGTTAACAGCTTTCCTTAACGTCTTTCCTTAACTTCTTTCCTTAACTTCTTTCCTTAACTTCTTTCCTTAATGTCTTTCTTCTTTCGTTAACAGCTTTCCTTAACGTCGTTCCTTAACGTCTTTCCTTAACGTCTTTCCTTAACATCTTTCCTTAAAATCTTTCCTTAACGTCTTATCTTAACGGCATTCGGTAACGTCTTTTGTTAGCATAGCCTAGCACTGATCAAACCAAACTCCATTCAGAAAACAAGCGTTTTAAAAGTTATTTGCTTGTCGTCTTGCAAATAAAACTAACAAAACATGAATTCAGACTTTTTACAAATCTCCATCATTATGTAGTTATTTCTGCATCATTTCTATCCGTTTATTGAGATTAAATCTGTTTATTTTGGGTTCATAAACCAGCTGACGTGTAGATTGCTCGATACAGTGAATACAGCTCTGGATGATGTCATGAACCAGATGGGATCATTTCCACTCAATTGATCGATGTGTCGTCTGTAAAATGTCACAAAACAGTGAAAAAGATCCGGATGTTCCAGAGCCTTGATGAATGATCCAGACAACAAGTTGAATATTTATTTCACTGAATTATCTAAAAACAAACATTCCTGTATTTTTTAACAATTTTGTTTTCATTTTTTGGGGTGTATATTTAATCATCATTTTCTGATATTTAATAATCATTTTCATATATTTCACTCAATTGATTTATCAGAAAATGACTTTCGTTGTGTGTAATGTTTATCGATATAGCCCTATGACAGATTTGATTCATCTATAATAAGAACATGGGGGCTGAGGTTACGGTCTCCCAGTAGAATCTGTTCTGGGTTCAGTTTGCTGAACGGTTGGATGCCTGGAACACAAAGTCCAGAATCAGAACCAAGGTATTTTAAAGAACCTTCCCATGATCCCTCCAAGTCGTGGGTTTCCACAGAGAGCTCAAACAGCTCGAGTTTCTCACTCCCTAGTTTTAGTTTACGACCCCTCTCGAGGGCTCCTGGTCTCGTCCAATCAGACGGTAACAGGAGCCCGACAGGTGAGGGCAGGTGAGGGTCTGAGCAGGTGAAGGACCAGATGGATGAAGGACTCTGCAGCTCACAGTGAGTGTTGTGAGGGAGGACGTGAACATCGCTCACTCACAGATTCTCTGTTTTAAAGTCTTCAGCTCATCAAACTCATTTTTATTTTATGTTTTTATTTCAGTGAGAAATCTGCATCTCTGGTTGCGTAACCTTTTATTTTGTGTCTCTTGTTTCAGCGTACTCTCAGCACATGGAGAACCATATCAGCCCCCCCAACTTCCTGGGTCAGCCCCCCCCCCCGCCGGCTTCCTCGGGACGCTTCTCGCCGACCCCCAAGAGCATGCTGGGAGACGACGACGTCACCCGGTGAGCACGGAAACAAAACCCCGAAAAACCTATTTTACTAAAACATTTACTCATACTTTCAGATGTTTTATTTCTTTGGGGGATATTTTATTTACCTGCAGTTACACACAACGCCACCATCGCTCGCTCTGTAAACGTCTTCGTACTAATTATTAGATTGAGCTGCAGCAGGAGACGTTCTCCCACGATGATGGTGTGACACGTGACGTGTCGTCTAATAATAATAATCTTGATTTGTTTAGGACATTTAATTGTGTGAGGTCACATGACAGGATGATTGACAGCTGTGTGGTCCAGCAGGGAGCCCAGGAAGGTGGTGCTGCACAGAGGAGCGACCGGACTGGGCTTCAACATCGTGGGCGGAGAGGACGGAGAGGGCATCTTCATCTCCTTCATCCTCGCTGGAGGACCAGCAGACCTCTGTGGAGAGCTGAGGAAAGGAGACAGGCTGGTCTCTGTACGTGCACACACACACACACACTCAACACACACACTCAACACACACACTCACTCACACACTCAACACACACACTCAACACACACACTCACACACTCACTCAACACACACACACTCACACACTCACTCAACACACACACGCACACACACACACTCAACACACACACTCAACACACACACTCAACACACACACTCAACACACACACGCACACACTCAACACGCACACACTCAACACACACACGCACACACACACTCACTCAACACACACACGCACACACACACACTCAACACACACACTCAACACACACACTCAACACACACACTCAACACACACACGCACACACTCAACACGCACACACTCAACACGCACACACACACTCAACACACACACTCAACACACACACTCACACACTCACTCACACACTCAACACACACACGCACACACACACACTCAACACACACACTCAACACACACACTCAACACACACACTCAACACACACACTCAACACACACACTCAACACGCACACACTCAACACACTCAACACGCACACGCAACACACACACTCAACACACACACACTCAACACACACACTCAACACACACTCAACACACACTCAACACACACACACTCAACACACACACACTCAACACACACACTCAACACACACACTCAACACACACACACTCAACACACACACACACACACACTCAACACACACACTCAACACACACACTCCACACACACACACACTCAACACACACATGCACACACTCAACACACACACTCAACACACACACACACACTCAACACACACACTCAACACACACACACACTCCACACACACTCAACACACACACACACACTCAACACACACACACACACTCAACACACACACACACACACTCAACACATTCAAACACACACACACACTCAACACACACTCAACACACACTCAACACACACTCAACACACACTCAACAGACACACTCAACACACACACGCACACACTCAACACACACACACACACACTCAACACACACACTCCGCACACACACACTCAACACACGCACACACTCAACACACACACTCAACACACACACGCACACACTCAACACACACACTCAACACACACACACACACACTCCACACACACACACACTCCACACACACACACTCCACACACACTCAACACACACACACACACACACACTCAACACACACACACACACACTCAACGCATTCAAACACACACACACACTCAACACATTCAAACACACACACACACTCAACACACACACGCACACACTCAACACGCACACACTCAACACACACACTCACACACTCACTCACACACTCAACACACACACGCACACACACACACTCAACACACACACTCAACACACACACTCAACACACACACTCAACACACACACTCAACACACACACTCAACACACACACTCAACACACAACACGCACACACTCAACACACACACGCACACACTCAACACACACACTCAACACACACACACTCAACACACACACTCAACACACACTCAACACACACTCAACACACACACACTCAACACACACACACTCAACACACACACTCAACACACACACTCAACACACACACACTCAACACACACACACACACACACTCAACACACACACTCAACACACACACTCCACACACTCAACACACACACGCACACACTCAACACACACACTCAACACACACACACACTCAACACACACACTCAACACACACACTCAACACACACACACACTCCACACACACTCAACACACACACACACACTCAACACACACACACACACTCAACACACACACTCAACACATTCAAACACACACACACACAACACACACTCAACACACACTCAACACACACTCAACACACACTCAACAGACACACTCAACACACACACGCACACACTCAACACACACACACACACTCAACACACACACTCCGCACACACACACTCAACACACGCACACACTCAACACACACACTCAACACACACACGCACACACTCAACACACACACTCAACACACACACTCAACACACACACACACACACTCCACACACACACACTCCACACACACTCAACACACACACACACACTCAACACACACACACACACACTCAACGCATTCAAACACACACACACACTCAACACATTCAAACACACACACACACTCAACACACACTCAACACACACACTCAACACATTCACTCACACACACACACACAACACACTCAACACGCACACACTCAACACACACACACACACACTCCACACACACTCAACACACACACACACACACTCAACACACACCCACTCAACACATTCAAACACACACACACACTCAACACACACACACACAACACACTCAACACACACACGCACACACTCAACACACACACACACAACACACACACACTCCACACACACACACACTCCACACACACTCAACACACACACACACACACACACACTCAACACATTCAAACACACACACACACTCAACACACACTCAACACACACACGCACACACTCAACACACACACAACACACACACGCACACACTCAACACACACACACACAACACACTCAACACACACACGCACACACACACACTCCACACACACTCAACACACACACACACTCAACACACACACACTCAACACACACACAACACACACACACTCAACACACACACACACACTCAACACATTCAAACACACACACACTCAACACACACTCAACACATTCACGCACACACTCAACACACACACACACACACACACTCTCCACACACACTCAACACACACACACATTGACACACACACTCAACACATTCACACACACACACTCAACACACACACACATTCACACAAACACCAGAATCTGTAACAACTCTGACATTCATCTTTCCGACGGTCCTTGAACGCATTATAAAGCTTCAGTAAAAGGAGGAGGGGAGAGGAGAGGAGGAGGGGGGAGAGGAGAGGGAGGAGGGGAGAGGAGGAGGGGGGAGAGGAGAGGAGGAGGGGAGAGAGGAGAGGAGGGGAGAGGGGGGGAGGGGAGAGAGGAGGGGAGGAGGGGGGAGGGGAGCGAGGAGAAGCAGGAGGGGATTTATCCAACTTTGGTAACACTTGTATAAACTTGAAACATGTCTGATATTCAGAGATACGTTGTAATATTTGTGTAACGCTGTCGTCTGGCTCCAGGTGAACGGGGTGGACCTCCGTAACGCCACCCACGAACAGGCGGCCGCCGCCCTGAAGAACGCCGGGCAGACGGTGACCATCGTCGCCCACTACAGGCCGGAGGGTGAGACACACCAACCTACAGTCACATGTCCACTCACACACTTGTAGGACGGTGTACTTCCTGCATGTGCTGGAACGCTTCCTCTTTCTGTGCAGAGTACAGTCGGTTTGAGGCGAAGATCCACGACCTGAGAGAGCAGATGATGAACAGCAGCATCAGTTCTGGATCCGGGTCTTTGCGGACGAGTCAGAAGAGGTCTCTGTACGTCAGGTGAGACGCCGTCGACTCGCCGGTTCAACACCCCGGGACGTATGGAGGATGCCACCTTTCTTTTGATCTTATTTATGTCTTTCTCACATTGAAACATGATTCCTTTCATGTCTTTATCATAATCTGTGAATTAATGAAAATATTGCTTTTTAATTTTGCCAAACGAGCAGCGTTAAAACACTTTAATGGAAAATGTTAAAACTATGAATTTGAACATATTTATTTGTATTTAATTATATTTACGTTCATTTTTAATTATTAGGCTAAAATGTGTTCATTTTAATTAATAACTTGAATTAATTCATAATGTTTTTACAAAAATCTTGTATGTAATTAATTACATTGTATTTTAATTCATCAATATTTAATGAATTTGAATCTGTAATGGAACCTGTAATGCTAGTGATGTCATGTTTGTATATTTGTATTTTTGTGTGTTTGTATATTTGTATGTGTGTACGCTTGTACGCTTGTACGCTTGTACGCTGGTACGTTTGTACGCTTGTACGCTTGTACGCTTGTACGTTTGTACGCGTGTACGCTTGTACGTTTGTATATCTTTCACTGTTTCTGTAAAGTACCTTTAAGGACCTCGGCCGTGTCTCTGCAGAGCTCTGTTCGACTACGATAAGACCAGAGACTCCGGGCTGCCCAGTCAGGGGCTCAACTTTAAGTTCGGGGACATCCTGCACGTGGTCAACGCCTCGGACGACGAGTGGTGGCAGGCCAGACAGCTGACGACTCAGGGGGAGCTGGAGGAGGTGGGGGTGATCCCCAGCAAGAGACGGTCAGCCTCACACACACACACACACACACACACTGGAGATGTCAGAATAATAATCACAGTGAAAGCAGAATCAGTGATGAATATCAGCTGCTCAACACGTGCCGGTGTCTGCAGCGCTCCGTCTCTGTAGGATGTGAATGAGCGCAAGTTAAAGCTGATGCAGTTGTGTTGTTATTTGTTCATTTAAACCGTTTTATTCATGAGACATCCAACACTTCAGCTGAAGTTGAAGGAAACGTAATAAAAGCCGTTTATTGCCTGAAAGTGACAGAAGTGTCTCTGACCTTTGACCTCAGGGTGGAGAAGAAGGAGCGAGCGAGATTAAAGACGGTGAAGTTCAACGCTAAGGCTCGAGACAGAGGGGTGAGTGCTGCTGCTTCTTCTTCTTCTTCGGTAGCAGCAGCAGTACTGCTAGATGTATTAGTACACATGTTTAGTGGTGTCTGTGGTGTTTCTACTCCCATGATGCCTTGCGTGAGTTATTCCTTTCACTGATTCGGCTTCTGTCAGCATTCGTGTCTGCCGGTGTTCATAGCGACGTGGATGAAAGTAGCATGTTTAGCTGCTTTAATACCTCTAATATCAATGTACAAGTATCAGTACTTCAGTAGTACTCCAGTCAGGTATCTTCCATTCTCTATCTAAGAGACCACATGGAGTCGTTTAGGGTTTGTCTTATTTTGGTAGGCAGTGGAAGTCAGCCCAATATATAAATATATATAATGTGCACAACAACGAAGCATAATGTACCTTTTCATCACTTTAAAGTAATAAATACGCTTCATAAAGACGAGTCTGTTCTGGATTAACCATTCAAAGAGTTCAGTCACTGTGGGTGCAGATGTTTCACAATAAAAGCCTCGCTAGGAAGTGAAAACGCTCCGAGGGCTTTTGTTTTAATGAAGAGAGTTGAGTTCATATGAACTGAATTAAAACAACGAGCAGATCAAATATACTTGAGAACAGACGCATGTCTCTGCACAGGTTTACATCCACGTCGATCCCAAACTGTAAACGAGTAAACTCGTTCCATCCACTACCGCGACGTGATCGACACCACTGAAGAAGAAGATGACGTAGTTGAAAGAGGAAGGTTTCCTGAGTCACATGATGCTTCATCAAAGTCATCATTTATTCACTAAATCAAGTTTCCAGTTTGATTTCATCAACACACAAACCTTTCTGCCAAACGTGGAAGAGTTTTCTACATTTTTGGCGTTTCCAAAACGCTCGTAGAATCCTGTGGACAGAAACGAGCCTCCTGACAGTCAGACGCTCGTGTGAAGACTCGACTCTTCACACGAGCGTCTGAGCGTGAAAGGAACAACGAGGTGTGATGGGAGTGGAAACGTGTGAAGTCTGAATCTGATCTGACGTGTTGGTCTCCTGCGTGTGTGTGTGTGTGTGTGTGTGTGTGTGTGAGACTCATGGTGCATGTACTGAGCCGTATGAAGATGAACTCACACTAACGAGCTCATGTTTAAAGACACTTTAACAGCATGTCGTTGATCTCAAGACGCTTTTCTTCTTCTTCACACTCCAACATCTCAGCCCCCCCCCCCCCCCCCCGTTTATTAAACCGTGTGTTGCTTTAACGCGCGTTTGACAGAAGGCCACGCCCCCTCCCCCCTCGGCTCTGCCCCCTAACACACCTGGACTGAGGAGATAAAACAACATGCATGACCCCCCCCCACCCCCCCCCCCCCCCGTCCTCATACAGAGAGGAACGCTTGACATTGACCGTCTGCTGCTCACAGAAACCTTCCTCCTCTCCTTCCTCTCCTTCCTCTTCCTCCTCCTTCATCCCCCCCCCTGCTGGATAACATTGAAGCATGTGATCTAATGGCTTCCTGCTGATTATATTAGCTGCTAGTTAGCTTGCTAGCATGCTAAAGCCACCATGCTAATGCTACACTGGTTACAGAACAAAGTCGTAACTCAAATGAACCTCCAGTCGCTGCAGTCTTGACTTCACATTTTAAAGATGTTGTGGAAACATCCTCGAAACTGTTTACCCTGAACTTGATGAATTCTTATTGAAATAAAAGAATCATGAGAAGTTATAATTCGTTTAGTAAAACATTTGCTGATCGCGTGACGACAAACATCACGTTTAGTAGAAAATCTTAATTTTCTGTTTGACTTTAGGATATTGTGGTTGATTATAATAACAAGAATGATCATAATTATAATAAAGGTTACTTAAACGAGCAGCAATTACAAAGGAATTAAAAACAAAAGTTAAATTAGCATCCGTTCTTTCTTATTTTCGGCATCCTTTGCATTAGTTTGACACTTCTCTGCCTCCGTAGTTGACCTCATCTCTTGAGTATTCAGAATGTTGTCATTATTATCAAAAACCTGCTTTGAATGACTTTGTAGTCCGTTCATTTCGATCCATACTTCTGAGCTGATGTTTAACAGGTGTGATTGTAATCGTCACATCAAGACGTTTACTGAGGCTTTTAAAGATCACGTGAACGAGTCCTAGCAGCAGATCTGAGGCCAGCATAACGTTTCCTCTCTGCACGTCGTCTGCATGTCACTCATCTGCTGCCTTCACTGTCACCCCGTTAATCTCAGCCTCTGAAACACTGACCCGGACCAACCAGGACTTCTAGGTCAGTCTCTATGCAGATGATACGACATGTTTGTGAAGGACCAGTTTGGACTGGTTTTAATGGGAAGATTCATTTTTTAAACCAGTTACATCTGGTATTGTAACCTGCTGTGAATAAAAGCTTCACAGAATGGCAGACATATTTAAAATATATACAAAATTATACTTAAACACGTGAAAAATGTCAAAATACAGTAAATGAAGTCAAACCACAGCTGAAAAACACACTGTTAACAACAACACTGTTCTCATTCGATAATTCATTCAAGTTTGTTCTACTTCCTGCAGATGTTTCAAAGTAAAAGCCTTCCATGAGGCGGAATTATGCCCTCTACAGTGCTGCAAGGCTTTTAATGTGAAACATCTGGCCAGGAAGTGTTGAGTTTCATTCACAGGTGCTATTCTGCTCTTTTGTACAGGTTAGCTTAGCACATAGCTAACAGTAGGAATCCGTAGTAGATTTCAGCGTATTTAGTTCAAATCTTTCTTGTCTTTTGTAAAACTGTGGAAACATTAAAGAATAAAACTTGTAGCTTTCATGAAAGAAAGGTGCGTTGACGTTTACTGGAGGCTAGCCTGTGTAAGCTAACTTTTACACTGATTTCAGGGAGAAATGCTAATCGGGATTAGCATCTACTACTACAGCACAGATGTACTAAAACAGCAGATACACAGAGATATACAAATGCATATATACATAAATACTTACAGACTTTGACCCTCAAAGGGCTCCAAACTAGAAAAGTGAAAAGGAACCAACTACGGCAAGAGAGGAGGGATCAAAATACCAAAGTAGAAACAACTGGAATTAATGAGTGAATAAAAACAGTGTTGTGAGACACGTAGATAAATATATACGTAGATAAATATATACGTAGATAAATATATACGTATATATGATATAAACGTATATTTATCGAGACAACCAGTGAACACGGAGGAAGCGTTGAGTTCGTCATGTTTTGGAGGCTGAGTCGAGGTTGTTTACGTCACGTTTAGTTTCTACATGTTCAGAGTCTCTGTTTGTTTGATGAGTTTCAGCTTTTATTTTTTATTTAGTCAGACTCGGACAAAAAAAGCGTCTCATTCTGTTTCGAACCGACATCAGACTCCTCCCCCTTCCTCCTCCTCTTCCTCTTTTTTTACTCCATCACCCCTCCTCCTCCTCCTCCTCCTCTTCCTCCTCAGCAGTCTCTCAATGACAAGCGTAAAAAGAACCTCTTTTCCCGAAAGTTTCCGTTCTACAAGAGCAAAGAGGCGAGCGAGCAGGAGACCAGCGACGTCGACCGTAAGTATCCCAGAGCGACGTCGTCGGGGGGGGCGTGGTCTGTCTGAGAGACGGCAGGTAGAGAGGTCAGCTGGTGCTGCTGCTGCTAAATGCACCGGTTGTCACGGCAATGGGGGCGTGGCTAACAGGAACGCACCTGAATCAGTGAAAGGTGCTCCTTTGGTTCAGGGAGGCGGAGCCTGTTACTGGAAACATTTCTGCCATGAAGGCAGAATATTTGGTCAAAACAACTGCTCCTCCTCCTCCTCCTCCTCCTCCTCCTCCTCCTCCTCCAAAAACGTCCGCCCCGCAGCCCTGCCGACCGGCTGTGTTTCCTCTGCTCTCTCTGTCTGTCGCTGTAACGCTGTAACTTGTTGTTGTTGTTGTTGTTGTTGTTTTCTCCTCGTTGTTCACGCGGCTCTGCTGACCTCAGGACAACAGTGACGACGTGCTGTCCAAAGGCCACAGTAAGTGTGTGTCCCCCCCCCCCCCCCCCAAAGAAATGTCCCATCAGCCTCCTGGTTCTCCACCAGGATCCATCTTCAGCCGATCCTCACAAAGAAAGACAAACAAATACAACAAAACAGAAACAAATGGATAGAGAACCATAATGTTGACTTAATATCCACATTTTGACTTTCCATCTTGTCATTTAAATAAAAACAAGGACAATAAAACACACTTGATAATTTAAGATAAAGAAACAGAATACATAACATAAGACTGAATAATAACAGTGATGTTATTAAGATCAGTAATGTATCATCACGTCATCCATGCATCGTCTAAGACGTCGTCTCATTTAACCTCTTTAAGGTGTCATTAGACTCCAGATCTCACTATTATTCATAAAGGGTTCAGCAGAAAGTTCACAGCAGTTATACTTTGTGCGCTCATTTCAAAATAGAGTAAAAAAAAAAAGGCAATAAGGAAACAAAAAGGAGCAAAAGAGACTTAGAGTAAAGTGAAGCTCCCAGTAATTAAGAATGTAATGAAACATTTTCTCTTGTATTTTGTTGCTCCGAGCCGACAAACATTTTCTTTTGTCCGTTATTGTTCTGCGTAATATTAAGTCATTTTCTGCCGACTTTACGAGTCGTTGTTCCACCTTGACGAGCGTTCACGTCAACTTTCTGGAAGTCAGTTTTCTGAATACGCCGACGGCACAAGAATGCAGAACAAACGCCCCAAATGTTCAGAAAGCTCAGAATATATTTACCCGAAAAACCAAATGACCAGGACTGACCAAGGTGAAGGAGCTGAAGTTGGTTCCTGGTGGCCACGAGGTCTCAGACCTTCCTCCCTCGCTCCCTCGCTCCCTTCCTCCCTCCCTTCCTCCCTCCCTTCCTCCCTTTCCTCCCCTCCCTCCCTCCCTCCCTCCCTCCTTCCCTCCCTCCTTCCTTCCCCCCTTCCTTCCTTCCTCCCTCCCTCCCTCCTTCCCTCCCTCCTTCCTTCCTTCCTCCCTCCCTCCCTCCTTCCCTCCTTCCTTCCCTTCCTCCCTCCCTTCTTCCCTCCCTCCCTCCCTCCCTCCCTCCTTCCCCCCTTCCTTCCTCCCTCCCTCCCTCCTTCCCTCCTTCCCTTCCTCCCTCCCTTCCTTCCTTCCTCCTTCCCTCCCTTCCTTCCTTCCTCCTTTCCCTCCCTTCCTCCCTCCCTCCTTCCCTCCCTCCCTCCCTTGCTCTTCCTCACCATCGCGTGTCGAGGACCCTCCAGCCCGTTGAGCTCCATGTCTTCACTCTGTGTGTCAACACTCACACGTTCTATAGATCTATAGAGCTATAGATCTATAGATCTATAGAGAACATCTGAAGATCTATCTATAGATCTATAGATAGATCTATAGAGAACATCTGAAGTCGTCTCCCTGGAGACAGAAGTGTATTTCTGTGTTCTGGTGGTTGTGTAGATGTAGCTCATGGTGCTGTGCTTCCTCTCTTTGTGTGTTGAGATGGATTTATGGATAAAAACATGTCGTGAGTTGATATAAATGATTACACTCATCGACGCTCTGGACTTATTAGAGACGTGAACACGGGACACAAGAGCCAGAGAACTTCAAAATAAAACAGGAAACAAACTAAATACAAACCATAACTGTGACAGAAATAATGAGCAGATTGTTCACAATTACATTTTTACCAAAATCTGTTGCTAATACGTTTTACTTCTTAAGACAATCTACTGGTTGGACCTTTGTTTCACCGAGCAGCAGAAGCTTTTGTTGTTTCTTTTACATTGTAGGGATCATTTCTGGGTGATTATTATTAATATTTATCTCCACAATCATCATTTTTGTCTTTGTTTTACGCTCAATGTTTTGGTTTTAAAGCGTGAATTGAGATGAATTACAAAGGTTCAGATGTTTCTTCTGGTTTGTATTTTAACGAACGTTCAATGTGCTCGTTGAAATGTTTCAATTCACCGTGAGTGATGCCGGCGTTGGGCTCCACACAGCGGGACGTCATCGCTGCTCTTTGAAGGTTTATTCTGTGATTGTTCTGCTGCTCAACACCTCCAGTGAGTGGCTCTGGGTGCAAAGCATTATGGGTAAACTCTGACCCCCCCCCCCCCCCGGCGTGTCCTGTGTTTTGTTGTGATTGCAGAACACGTGACTTCTAACGCCAGCGATAGTGAAAGTAGCTACCGTAAGTGTGACCGTCAACGCTAACAAGCTAACCGCTAAACGTAACGAGCACGAGCCGCCGATTGGCCGATAACCGCATGACATCACGAGCGTCTGCACTGACGCTCCGGACTCGGCATGTCGAACTCAAAGAGTGACTTTAGAGTATTAACTAGTCGTTACTAATGAAAGTCCTTCACTCACCAGTAATCCTTTGTGTTGTTAACACTAAACACGTAACATGTCTTTAAAGACCAACGTCTTCTTCAAACGTAACCATAACTCTGATTATTATGACAAACAACGTTATCAACACCTTTCATACTTCATTGGTCACCAGATGAGGGGATTTGTTTTTGTCCTTAAAGGAACAGTGTGTACAAGAAATGGAATATAATACTAAGTAGGTGTATAGTCACCTGAAAATGAGAGTATTTGTATTTTTGTACATAAACATACAGAGTCCGCCATGTTTCTACAGAGGCCCAGAAGGGACAAACCAAACACTGACTCCAGAGAGAGACGTTCACGTTTTTTGGTTTCGTGGTTTTCCTCCGCGCTTAATAAACGGGAGAAGTTTCAGTTCTGCAATCTGCAATCTCACCTCTAGATGGCGCCAACTCGTACACACTGCACCTTTAAAACTTGTGACTTTAGGACTTTTGTGACTTGTTTTTATTTTTTATCTGTAAAACGGTAGACACATGTTTTCATCTCTGAGATGTAGTACAGCAAAAAGTAAATATTATTGTGGTTACTTTCAAACGCAGCTCCTTTGTCCTGATTCTGTAAAAGGCTCCTGAACACACCTTTATTTTCAACCCGTCGCCGTCAGCTTTTTATTCAGTGAAAATCAGCAGAAATGAATCTGAATATTCAGATGAGATCAGTGTTTTTGTTTAGAAACACAGCGATGATGTCACAGATTGAGTCATTGCTCCTCTTCCTCCTCCCCCTCTCCCTCCTGTTCCTCCTCCTCTCCTAACGTTCTCTCTCTTTGTTGTCAGGTGGGCAGGAGGAGTTGGTTCTTTCCTACGAACCCGTCGCTCAGCAGGAAGGTAGGAGACAGAACCACCTGAACTCACCTCATTATTGCTGTTATTATTATTATTATTATTGTTATTCTGAAGACGATTTGTTGTTTGTTTGACGAGATGTTCGTGTTCACAAAGTAAAAACAACAAAACTACTTCATGCATTCAGATTCAAAGTTTTAACTGAATTATGTCCAAAGATACAAATGAGTCACATGACATGATCTTTAGTCGTTTTGCAATCAGAAAACACAGAAAACGGAACATTTTTAAAATTCATCCAAAAATTATTTTTAAAGTTTTTTTGCAGATGTTTTAGATTGAGTCCTTGAACAAAGACGTTTATTTGCGTTTGAGTTAAAATGTCTTTTTTTCACCAGATAATCGTTTTGTCATTAAATTTTTTTAATTTTTTAATTTCACATCAGATGTAATCTTTGAACTTGTATGAAGACGTTTATACTTTATTCTGGTCTTTTTTCTTCATGTTTGACGACGTCGTCAATGACGTCGTCCTCCATCGATCAGATTCATCATTTTTTATTGTATTCAGATTCCAGCTTTAATCACGTAGATGTAGAGTTCAAAAAGGAAGTCTCTGATCACTTCCTGTCTCCGTCCTCTCCGACAGTGAGCTACACCCGTCCCGTCATCGTCCTCGGCCCCATGAAGGACCGGATCAACGACGACCTCATCTCAGAGTTCCCCGACAAATTCGGCTCCTGCGTTCCTCGTAAGTCCTCGTAGATAAGACCGAGAACCCGTCGACTCCTAGCGGGACGTGTTCAGGTGAACCTCTTCCTCCTCTTCCTCCTCTTCCTCAGATACGACCCGGCCCAAGCGGGACTACGAGGTGGACGCCAGAGACTATCACTTCGTGGTGTCCAGAGAGCAGATGGAGAAGGACATCCAGGACCACAAGTTCATCGAGGCGGGGCAGTACAACAACCACCTGTACGGGACCAGCGTGCAGTCGGTCCGAGAGGTGGCCGAGAAGGTACCGAATCAGACACCCCGTGATCCAGATACCTGTGATCCAGATACCTGTGATCCAGATACCTGTGATCCAGATACCTGTGATCCAGATACCTGTGATCCAGATACCTGTGATCCAGATACCTGTGATCCAGATACCTGTGATCCAGATACCTGTGATCCAGATACCTGTGATCCAGATACCTGTGATCCAGATACCTGTGATCCAGATACCTGTGATCCAGACACCACATAGTTTATTTTATTTTATTTATTTTGCACAATTGAAACAATAAAATAATAACAAACAAACATAACATGAATAAAATCACAGAGCAGGAAGAGGCAATCACCATGTTTATCTTTTCACGCTCGTATCTTCTGATCTTGATCTGTATTATGAGCTCACGTGTGTTTATATATTAACCTTATTTTTTATAAATGAGCTTCAGTCAAACGTTGATGTTTACATTTGTTTTCAGCAAATTACAGTTTGTTTTGTGTGATTCATCACAGAAACACTGGATGCTGATGGAAGTGTTTCCTTCTTCTTCTGTGGTTTTCAGGGTAAACACTGTATCCTGGACGTGTCGGGGAACGCCATCAAGAGACTCCAGCTGACTCAGCTTCATCCCATCGCCGTCTTCATCAAACCCAAATCTGTAGAGAACATCATGTGAGTCTCACCTCCACAAGAGATGATTGTTTTAGTTCTTTGCTCCCCCTCCTCCTCCTGCTCCTCCCCCTCCTCCTCCTGCTCCTCCTCCTGCTCCTCCTCCTGCCGCTCCTCCTCCTGCTCCTCCCCCTCCTCCTCCTCCTCCTCCTGCTCCTCCTCCTGCTCCTCCCCCTCCTCCTGCTCCTGCTCCTCCCCCCTCCTCCTCCTCCTGCTCCTCCTGCTCCTCCCCCTCCTCCTCCTGCTCCTCCTGCCGCTCCCCCTGCTCCTCCTGCTCCTCCTGCCGCTCCTCCTCCTGCTCCTACCCCTCTTCCTCCTGCTCCTCCTCCTGCTCCTCCTCCTCCTGCTCCTCCTCCTGCTCCTCCTCCTGCCGCTCCTCCTCCTGCTCCTCCCCCTCCTCCTCCTCCTCCTCCTGCTCCTCCTCCTGCTCCTCCCCCTGCTCCTCATCCTCCTCCTCCTCCTGCTCCTCCTCCTCCCCCTCCTCCTGCTCCTCCCCCTCCTCCTCATCCTGCTCCTCCCCCTCCTCCTGCTCCTCCTGCTCCTCCCCCTCCTCCTCCTCCTCCTGCTCCTCCTGCTCCTCCTCCTCCTCCTGCTCCTCCCCCTCCTCCTGCTCCTCCTCCCCCTCCTCCTCCTCCTGCTCCTCCCCCTCCTCCTGCTCCTCCCCCTCCTCCTGCTCCTCCCCCTCCTCCTCCTCCTGCTCCTCCCCCTCCTCCTCATCCTGCTCCTCCCCCTCCTCCTGCTCCTCCTCCCACTCCTCCTCATCCTGCTCCTCCCCCTCCTCCTCCCACTCCTCCCCCTCCTCCTCCTGCTCCTCCTCCTCCTCATGCTCCTCCCCCTCCTCCTGCTCCTCCCCCTCCTCCTGCTCCTGCTCCTCCCCCTCCTCCTCATCCTGCCCCTCCCCCTCCTCCCGCTCCTCCTGCTCCTCCCCCTCCTCCTCCTGCTCCTCCTGCCGCTCCTCCTCCTGCTCCTCCCCCTCCTCCTGCTCCTCCCCCTCCTCCTGCTCCTCCCCCTCCTCCTCCTCCTGCTCCTCCCCCTCCTCCTGCTCCTCCCCCTCCTCCTGCTCCTCCCCCTCCTCCTGCTCCTCCCCCTCCTCCTCCTCCTGCTCCTCCCCCTCCTCCTCATCCTGCTCCTCCCCCTCCTCCTGCTCCTCCTCCCACTCCTCCTCATCCTGCTCCTCCCCCTCCTCCTCCCACTCCTCCCCCTCCTCCTCCTGCTCCTCCTCCTCCTCATGCTCCTCCCCCTCCTCCTGCTCCTGCTCCTCCCCCTCCTCCTGCTCCTGCTCCTCCCCCTCCTCCTCATCCTGCCCCTCCCCCTCCTCCCGCTCCTCCTGCTCCTCCCCCTCCTCCTCCTGCTCCTCCTGCCGCTCCTCCTCCTGCTCCTCCCCCTCCTCCTCCTCCTCCCCCTCATCCTGCTCCTCCCCCTCCTCCTCATCCTGCTCCTCCCCCTCCTCCTGCTCCTCCCCCTCCTGCTCCTCCCCCTCCTCCTGCTCCTCCTCCTCCTCCTGCTCCTCCTCCTCATCCTGCTCCTCCCCCTCCTCCTGCTCCTCCTCCCCCTCCTCCTCCTCCTGCTCCTCCCCCTCCTCCTGCTCCTCCCCCTCCTCCTGCTCCTCCCCCTCCTCCTCCTCCTGCTCCTCCCCCTCCTCCTCATCCTGCTCCTCCCCCCCCCTCCCTCCTGCTCCTCCTCCCACTCCTCCTCATCCTGCTCCTCCCCCTCCTCCTCCCACTCCTCCCCCTCCTCCTCCTGCTCCTCCTCCTCCTCATGCTCCTCCCCCTCCTCCTGCTCCTGCTCCTCCCCCTCCTCCTGCTCCTGCTCCTCCCCCTCCTCCTGCTCCTGCTCCTCCCCCTGCTCCTGCTCCTCCCCCTCCTCCTCATCCTGCCCCTCCCCCTCCTCCCGCTCCTCCTGCTCCTCCCCCTCCTCCTCCTGCTCCTCCTGCCGCTCCTCCTCCTGCTCCTCCCCCTCCTCCTGCTCCTCCCCCTCCTCCTCATCCTGCTCCTCCTCCTCCCCCTCCTCCTCCTCCTGCTCCTCCCCCTCCTCCTGCTCCTCCCCCTCCTCCTCATCCTGCTCCTCCCCCTCCTCCTGCTCCTCCCCCTCCTCCTCCTCCTGCTCCTCCCCCTCCTCCTCATCCTGCTCCTCCCCCTCCTCCTGCTCCTCCTCCCACTCCTCCTCCTCCTGCTCCTCCCCCTCCTCCTTATCCTGCTCCTCCCCCTCCTCCTCATCCTGCTCCTCATCCTCAGTGAGCTCTGTGTGACGTTGTTTCTCCTTCAGGGAGATGAACAAGCGTCTTACGGAGGAGCAGGGCAGGAGAACCTTGGACCGAGCCACGAAGCTGGAGCAGGAGTTCACGGAGCATTTCACAGGTGAGCTGGCTCCGCCCCCTTTCTGTTTCTCATCATTACAAGGAAACGCAGATTTCACGAGCTCGTCTTTATTCAACGATGACAACGGTCCCAATAATGCTGACTCTGCTTCCTGCCTTCCAGCCATCGTTCAGGGCGACACTCTGGAGGAGATCTACGACCAGGTGAAGCAGATCATCGAGGAGCAGTCGGGTCCGTTCATCTGGGTTCAGTCCAAGGAGAAGTTATGAGGATCAAAACTCTGCTTTTATTTTGAAAGGATACTCGTCCTGACACACCGACCGACCGGAGAGTTTTATTTTATAGTTTCTTGTTGTTTTGGGCCTGAATAAGACTCATTGTTGGGTTTCCTGACCAGCAGAGTCACGCACACAGGAAGTACGATGACATCACACGCAACACGGTACAGCTCCTTAATGTTTAAGGGAGGAGGAGGAGAGAAGAAGAGGAGGAGAGAGAAGGATTCATCTTTCTGTTTCCGTCTGAAGGAAGCAGAGACAGAAAAGAACTTTGCACGTTTGAGCTTCAGCATTCTGTTAATAAGCCGTTTATTTCCCATCAGCCCCTTCAGCCTCTGACCTCACCGCTCTTCTTCTTCTGCTCTCAACTTCATCGTTTTCTCTTCTTCTCCTCTTTCTCCCCCCTCCTCTTCTTTCTTCTTCCTCCTCCGCGAGGGGGCTGTGGAGGGTTTTAAAGCGGTGATGAAGAATCTCTCTTCACTTCATCGAGTGTGATTTTATTCTGCTGAACATTGTGACACATTTCTTCTGTCCCCGTCTGATGAGGTCAAAGGTCACAGAGTTCACTCTGGAAACGTTTCCTTCAAAGGATATTTCAGCTTTTTATTTTACTTTGAATAAAATATTAAATCACTTTTTAAATAACAAAACAACACATGAGCTCATAATTATATTATTATATTAACAGGAATCAATATAAATATATAAATAAACAAAAGAAAATCACAACTCTGAGGAAATTATTGTCAATAAAACTCAAAAATATGATTTGATGTGAGAAAATGCTAAATTACTGGAAAACAAACGATAATTTGAAAAACTCATAATCACAAGAAATTCATAATTTTATTTTAATGATAGAAAATGTATTGATCTCATAGTTAGAAAATAATTGTGAAAGATAATCAATATAAATATATATAATAATTCAAGAGTATTGCGAATCAAATGTTAAATTGCTGGAAAAATATATATTTTCAAAATTACAAAAGAAAGCTGTCAAAATAAACAATGATTTAAAGAATACTTCAGAAAAAACTACTTTGTAATTATAATTATTATAAGTATGATCTCTTTTGTGGAATTTAGATCTTTTAATTATAAATAAATCTCAGATCTTTATTTTTAACACATTAAATATGATCAAATGTATAATCGACTCATGAGGTTGTTTCTCATAATTCAAACTTTTATTTTTATTTGTCTTTATTTGAAATAAAGACAGAACGACTTGAGATGTTTCACAGCAACGACGCTGATTTTAAACCTGATATTTTATCATCTTCATCATGTGATCACGTGATGGTCTGTGGAGCTCCGCCTCCTCCAGGTGTCTGCAGGTGTGTCCCAAACAGCAGGTTCTTATTGTACTCTGACAGATATTTAACCCTCGGTAAACTGCCTATTTTGTGATAATAAAAGTCTATATTGAACTTTACTTAAGCACTACTACTACGGGAATTATTTTCTTTGCTTTGTTAATCATATATGAATAGAAAGGTATGAAGATATTTCAATATGAATATATATTTTTTTCTTTTTTGTTGATCACCTCTGTCTTTTCATTTTCTTTTTTAAGCATAATAAAAACTTAACAAGAAAACAGGAAGTGCTCTTCTTCTTCTTCTTCTACTTCAAAATAACATGTATATACAGTAGCGATGCCTCTAGTGGACCCCGAGAGAATGACGTTTATCATCGCTATATTGGCAGTGATGCCTCTAGTGCAGGGGTTCTTAACCTTTTTGACCTCGGGCCCAACTTTTCAAGTACAAAGTGTCCCGGGGCCCACTCTGACTATATGCATCAAAAGTGTCAGACAACCTGCAGGTCATACAGAAACAGAGCAGTGGGCCTTTGGAGTCAGTAAAAATTTAAGATTTTTGTCCGCGTAAAGTAAAAAGGTATCTTTCACTATAAATAACTGCCGGTGGCTGTATCTGTACAGGTAAAGGACAGTATAGGGCTGTAACTACACTATCAGTGAACAACTGCCTCAAATCTGAAGAAGATTGGACAAAGTATGACCATTCTACAGAGTTTCTTCATGAAGAGATCCAGGCGGAGCTCTAAAAGGACATTTGGAGACCCAAATGGACACATGGTACCCACATGATATTCTGACACACTAAAGGTGTTTCTCCCTTTATATTGTGATTTTATATTATTTTACTTTTATTTTTAGCCTTTGCAAATTGCAAAAACTATGTATATATGGTGGAAGACATGGTGTGTGGGTAGCGGACTTGCTGTGCTTAATGGCTGCGACCGAGCGCACGAACGAGAATGAGAATAGCTCAGTTATGCAAACGTTGGTTTGACGGCTTACGGAAGAGGAGGATAAGGTTTGTACTATAAGTACTAGCGTTTTCTGAAGGAAGTAGCTCCATGGTAACATCCGCTAGCACGTTGTCGGGTCTGTAATGTGTCTTTTTCCGTCGAAATGCTGCAAGATACGACTTGCAGCGGTTATGGCGACATTGGACAGTGTGTGTGTGGGCTCCTTTTGTGGAGAAACTATAAGAAATGAAAGAAAATCGATGATTTCATTGCAAAGATGAGGATTTTGGGCATGCTGGGATACCAAACACGGACATGTTTTGTGACGTATTTGCGCAAACAAGCCGTAGGAACGGAAGGGGAGGGGATCGAGGATGCCGGTGTTGAACAGGCAAAACCCTTGTTCAATAAATGAGATGATAGAATGTGATGATCACAAAGACATTTATTATCATGTGTATGTAAACCTGCATACACAACAAGAAGCCCAACAGACTTTCCCACGAGCGTTGGATGTTTCGTCGCTACGTGTCGCTTTATTTCTGAAGGCTTCAGAGCTTCGTTTGATAGCATTAGCTCACATTCCACACACTGAGCCCTCGGCTCTGCCTCGTTGCCTCCGTTCACAAAGCCGTACTTAAGAAAGTCAGGGTTGTACTTGCGCACACATTTAGACTTTTGGGGGGTATGGCACCACTGTCGTCTTCATTGTTTCTTTTTAATAACTTATCCATGACTTTCGCTACAGGCTAGCGGCTAGCTGAGTGTCTTCTTCTGCTTATTGCAGCTTGTTAAACAACTGACTGACGCATTACCGCCACCTGGTGGTGGGAAGCTGTATTGTAACTGAGCGTCTCATGGATAACAGTGATATCTCTGGTGTCTTCAATTGATAACCTATGCCCTATCATGCCCTATCATGGGCCGCGGCCTAGTGGACAACGGGAGAATGACGTGTATTATATATAAAATAATGCCTGACTTTATACCGTTAAATTTGTGGGATTATTAAGTTTATGAAAGGAGCTGAGGTATTCATTGTTCATCAACACAAATGCAAAACAATGTAAAGTAATTCAACTGTAATCCAACCAATAGTTTCCATGGAGAGGACAAAATGAGAGCAGACTCAGACTCTCTGGCAGCTTTTATTCTCAAGGTGTGACAGCAGACAGGTGACCCTGATGCTACAGGTGAGTTCAGTAGATCAGCAACAAGGAGACAACGTGGAGGAATAAATAAAAAAACACAAAAGAACTCGTCAGGTAAACAAAACAATAAAACTTAACAAGAATCAACTTCGGCCTCGACAACAACAAACAGAAGATTCAAATAAAAACAATAAAAAACATTGTTAGAAAACTCGAGTGCGTTTGAGTTTTTAGTTTGTTTCTTCCTCACTGTGCTTCTATGTACACACACACACTCTGTACACTCAACAGATCAAACCTTCAGTATTTACACTCGTATTTATAGACTCTCTCTCTCTGAAGTCTGCAGGGCTGCAGCTTTAAAGAGTTTAAGCCCCGCCTCTCTTGTTTTCGCTTCGGCCGGCCAATCAGCAGCTGCTGTTCTTGAACTCTCCGTTCTCAGTGATGGACAGTTTGGTGGGGTTGGTGGGTGACAGGCCGTTGCGGAGGTTCGGTGCGCTGTAGCGCTCCTTCACCTGCGTCAGCGCCGCCATCAGCCGCGAGTTCGCCGCGTCCAGCGAGTCGATGCGCTTCTCCTGATCGGATAGAAGAAGAAACAATCGATCACAAAACAATCACCTGACCTCTGACAGCCAGATATCATCCATTAGAAACACGAAATCACACCTTTACTTTGAAAAGATAAAAAATATTTCAAAAGCTTTGATCAGCAAATTAATTTCAGAAGATTTAGTTTTAAACATAATAACAAACCTTTTAAAGATAAATGATGCTTGAGGGATTTTAATACAGATTTATTCACGTTTTACAAGCTTAATGAATGACTAAATTAATAAGCTGTAATATATTTAGGGGTTTGAAAGTATCCCTGAAACTTCTTAATTATTATATATTAAACGCATCAAATGTTGTAATTAAAGGACTTTCATGTTTTTAACACATTTCCAAAATGCCACATTATTACATTTATCCTCATAAAATACATTTTTAACGACATTAATGACTATTACATCACTGTGTAAACTAACATAAATAATAATTAAAACATTTGCAGGAGAGTAGTTATATTCTCGTTCATATTTACGGTATTTAATGGAAACAATGATTTGTATTGATGTAAAATACATCATTACAGGTAACTTACATCTGTGTGTGAAGGATTATGAAAGAGGTTAAAGATTAGTGTAAAGTAATTATTTCATCGTCACCTAAGTTGATATTTAATATATTAATAAAATGATTTCTTTGCTGATCAGTTTGCAAAGAGTAAGATAATGAATGGAATATACTGTAATGAGGATTAAAAACTACTTTACAGGAAGTAAACGTGTTTATGAATGAACGAGTTTAAAGCATCATTTACATGATTTAACATCGTTAAAACTCACCAAAGTTATCCCTGAATGTGTTGTAAGATATAAAGTCAGAGACGGACTTCATGTTATTTAAACTGTGCAGACAGTAAACGTTCACTAAACATGAATTACATTGTTAGAAACATTGAGATCATCATTAGATCATTAGATCTTCATTAGATCAGCATTAGATCATCATTAGATCATTAGATCATCATTAGATCATCATTAGATCATTAGATCATCATTAGATCATCATTAGATCATCATTAGATCATCATTAGATCATCATTAGATCATTAGATCATCATTAGATCATTAGATCATCATTAGATCATTAGATCATCATTAGATCATTAGATCATCATTAGATCATTAGATCATCATTAGATCATCATTAGATCATCATTAGATCATCATTAGATCTTCTCAAGGTGAAAATAAAACAAACAAATCCAGCAAAACGTTTGAGGTGAACAGCAGAACATGTAGAACATATAAACGGCCCAAAAGAAAGAAAGAAAGAAAGAGAAAGAGAGAAAGAGAGAGAGAAAGAAAGAGAAAGAGAGAAAGAAAGAGAATGTGAGATCAAAGCTCTGCTGCAGTTTTTCAGCAGGAAGTCAAACCTCTGATCTTTGATCCACCTGCTCAGAAACTGAGACCATCAGGACCTGAGAGGACCCGGGGGGGGGGGGGGGGGGGGGGCAGCCAAACAGAAATGAAACCAGCTCAGAGCGCCACAAACCAAAACACAGCAGACGAGTCCGTGTGAATCCAGAGACCAGATGACGACCTCGTGAGTATTATTGACTTTAAATGAACGGCGTAACTAAGAGTGAATTATAAAGGTGCTAAATACAATAATCAGAGCATTTCTATCATCATGTCTCGGCTAGCAGCTAACGGGGCTAGCAGTGCAAAACACAGCTAACAGTGCAGAGAGAACTAACAGAGCTAACAGTGCTAACAGTGCAGAGAGAGCTAACAGTGCTAACAGTGCCGAGAGAGCTAACAGAGCTAACAGTGCGAACAGTGCAGACAGTGCTAACAGAGCTAACAGTGCAGAGAGAGCTAACAGAGCTAACAGAGCTAACAGTGCAGAGAGCGCTAACAGAGCTAACAGTGCTAACAGTGCAGAGAGAGCTAACAGTGCTAACAGTGCAGAGAGAGCTAACAGAGCTAACAGTGCTAACAGTGCGGACAGTGCAGACAGTGCAGACAGTGCTAACAGTGCGGACAGTGCAGACAGTGCTAACAGAGCTAACAGTGCAGAGAGACCTAACAGAGCTAACATTGCTCACAGAGCTAACAGAGCTAACAGTGCAGAGAGCTAACAGAGCTAACAGTGCAGAGAGAGCTAACAGAGCTAACACTGCTAACAGTGCAGAGAGAGCTAACAGAGCTAACAGTGCGGACAGTGCAGAGAGAGCTAACAGAGCTAACAGAGCTAACAGTGCAGAGAGAGCTAACAGAGCTAACAGTGCTAACAGTGCGGACAGTGCGGACAGTGCTAACAGAGCTAACAGTGCAGAGAGACCTAACAGAGCTAACATTCCTAACAGAGCTCACAGAGCTAACAGTGCTAACAGAGCTAACAGTGCAGAGAGAGCTAACAGTGCTAACAGTGCAGAGAGAGCTAACAGTGCTAACAGTGCAGAGATAGCTAACAGTGCTAACAGTGCAGAGAGAGCTAACAGAGCAAACAGTGCGGACAGTGCTAACAGTGTGGACAGTGCAGACAGTGCTAACAGAGCTAACAGTGCAGAGAGACCTAACAGAGCTAACATTGCTCACAGAGCTAACAGAGCTAAC
>NC_136648.1:915000-927500 GCF_949748355.1 Melanostigma gelatinosum | reverse complement strand
TATCTTGCAGCATTTAGACGGAAAAAGACACATTACAGACCCGACAACGTGCTAGCGGATGTTACCATGGAGCTACTGCCTTCAGAAAACGCTAGTACTTATAGTACAAACCTTATCCTCCTCTTCCGTAAGCCGTCAACCAACGTTTGCATAACTGAGCTATTCTCATTCTCGTTTGTGCGCTCGGTCGCAGCCATTAATCACAGCAAGTCCGCTACTCACACACCATGTCTTCCACCATATATACATAGTTTTTGCAATTTGCAAAGGCTAAAAATAAAAGTAAAATAATATAAAATCACAATATAAAGGGAGAAACACCTTTAGTGTGTCAGAATATCATGTGGGTACCAAGTGTCCATTTGGGTCTCCAAATGTCCTTTTAGAGCTCCGCCTGGATCTCTTCATGAAGAAACTCTGTAGAATGGTCATACTTTGTCCAATCTTCTTCAAATTTGAGGCAGTTGTTCACTGATAGTGTAGTTACAGCCCTATACTGTCCTTTACCTGTACAGATACAGCCACCGGCAGTTATTTATACTGAAAGATACTTTTTTATTTTATGCGGACAAAAATCTTAAATTTTTACTGACTCCAAAGGCCCACTGCTCTGTTTTCTGTATGACCTACAGTGTTGTCTGACACTTTTGATGCATATAGTCAGAGTGGGCCCCGGGACACTTTGTCCTTGAACAGTTGGGCCCGAGGTCAAAAAGGTTAAGAACCCCTGCTCTAGATGGTGCTGAGTTGTTTTCTGGTGAGGTCAGCAAAGGTCCCGGGTCAGCGTGATTGGTAGGAAGTTGGTCAAAACAAAGAGACATCTGAGCTCACAACGGGGTTAAACCTGCCAACAGCAGCCGGCTCATGAGAGAGCAGCGCATCACTGTCTCTCTGCCTCCACGTCCACGCATCACAAGTTATACTGAGTTATACAACTCTAATGTCATACTTATACAAGTTATAGTTCATATGCTGAGTCCACACGTTTGCATTTAGTTCAGTTGGACTTTGTAGTGATACAAACAGTTGAGTTTGTCAGGTTCATGCAACATTTATGACATTGTTGGTCAGTCTGTCTGCTTGACAATCATATTGTGCTGCAATAAAAATGATTGAAGTGAGATGAACAGACTGAAAACTTGATCTTATAGATAAAACATGTTGACACAGTTTTCCTTTGGAGACATCATTTGAGGTGGAAAATAGTATTAAATCGCAAAATATGGTATCACAATACTCAGAGTATCGCAGTATCGTGAGAATATCGTATCGCGGGACGTCTGGTGATTCTCACCCTTAGTGGTCACATGACTGCTGGTCTCAGATGAATCCATCATGACTTCATCGTTTTTACACATTCTGGTTAAAGTGAACTCTGTATTAGAGGAGACATTTATCATGAGAACATGAATAATAAAATGATTTCATGAATCATGATTTAAAGCATCGTTTGGCTGATTTTACTGAAGGAAGCGTTCGTCACACATGATGCGTTCAAGGACCGTCGGAAAGATGAAAACCTGACGATAATGACGTCTGTGATGAACGATTGTTAGAAACATGTTTTTGTGGTTCTGTATGTATTAGTTGTAGTTATTGTATTCATTGGTATGAATGGAGCTCTAGAGCTCTTCTCTGATTGGTTACCTGTCGGCCGGGTCCTCAAAGATCCGCTGTAACCCTGACGACAGGCTGCCGCTGATGTTGTGGGCCGAGCTGTGCTCCTGGAAGCGTCTCAGCTGCTGCTGGACGGGCGTGGGAGCCGACAGGCAGCGGGAGATATCTCCCAGAATCCTCGGCAGCGGACCCAGCTTCGCTACGGTGGCCTGCAGGAAGGAATTTTCACCCTGGGGTCGCCATGTGTGTGGTTTTTGGATGGAAGCACCAGGATGCAGTGGTGGGAGAGCGGTGGTAACAGGGAGTGAACAGAAGGAGGAGGGGAGGAGGGGGGAGGAAACAAACATGAGGGAAACTTAATGGAAACAAGAAATCAAACTAGAACAACATGCTTCTACTGAACAGAACCTCAGCCAACCCTGCAGAGCCATGCTGAGCTCCAACAGACGACACAGGTGAGACGCAGCCCAGCGGGGGGGGGGGGGGGGGGGGGGGGGGGGTCAGGCCATGCTGTGAAGTTCAGCCACGCAGCATTAATGTGGTTAAATGAAGTGGAGAGATCTCTGCTGCTGATGGTGACTCATTACATCACATATTTACACACACACACACACACACACACACACACACACACACACACACACACACACACACACACACACACACACACACACACACACACACACACAGGCTGTTTATGAGACACTAATCAGTCGGATTGATGTTTTGACGCAACCTCCGCTTCTTTAAAGTTCTCCAAAGCTTCAAGTGTTAAAGCTGCATTCTCTCTAGTGACCACCAGGGGGCGACTCCTCTGGTTGTATAGAAGTCTATAGAAAATGACTCTACTTCTCTCTTGATTTATTACCTCAGTAAACATTGTAAACATGAGTTTATGTCTCAATCTCTAGTTTCAAGTCTTCTTCAATACAGCATGATGTTCATTTAGTACAGCGGTTCCCAAACTTTTTAGGCCGCGCACCCCCTTCTACATCCCGACCGGGTTCGCGCACCCCCCCCCCCCCCCCCCCCTTAATAATAAAAAAAAAAAGACGCAACAGAGCCTTTTAAGCCTTCATAGCCGCATAAGAATCGGACCAATGAGAGAACAGTTTGCTCGCGCGTGGCATTTGTTTACAAGATTTAGTCCGCTGTTAAATGTTGCAGTGTGAACACAAACCGAACAAAGGAGCAACTGCAACAAAGCAAACGAACTGAAGGTGTGAAAACGCCCTGAAACACTGCAACAAAGTTTCAATAACTTTCAGTGACACAAGGCGTCACTTTTAAAGAGCAATACGGATGCGAGGACACACGCACAGGCTCAGAGGCAGATTATCACATTTAATTTACAATTAATGAGCGACTAATGAAGCCAGGATGTCTTCGGACAAAGCATCGATGCTGCGCGACACAGTGTTGTTGGACACCGGGATCATGCACAACTTTTTTGCTTCTTTCTCCCCAATCATACATTCCACCATCTCTCTGGCAGCTGCAAGCTCACGTCTTCAGTGATTGTGTGCGGTAGCCCCTTTCTCGCTATTCTGTAACCAGATATGAAGCCCGTAGTGCGTCATTTATAGACCAACACATGAATGAGACTCCAGTTGTTTTTGGCTGTTTTGTAACTCCTCCGATGTCGATATAAACAATGTAAGGGGCTTTTGACTTGCACTGGCATGCTTGGTGTTCAGGTGGCGACGTAAATAAGAGCTTCAGACTGTTATCCAGAACCTCACTGCACACCACGCACTGTGGCTTTGGGGAATCTGCGTTGCCAATCCAAGTGAAGCCCAGACACACATACTTTTCATCATATTTCCTCTTTTTTTCCCAGTCTGCGCCGTCTCATCTTCCTCTGACTCTGGCTCGATTTCTTCTCCCGGTCTCTCCCAACGCACCTCTCCGTTCCCCTCGCCTCCGATTCCTCTCTCTCTCTCTGTCCCTCTCCTCTTTTACGACTGATAGCTTCAGATGTCCCACCTGACAGTTTTTAAATTAAAATTACATTTTTTTTTAATATTTAATATTATTACACCATCAGACCGCCATTACACTTTTCCTCTCGCGCACCCCCTAGAGGCAGCTCGCGCACCCCCAGGGGTGCGCGCACCCCACTTTGGGAATCCCTGATTTAGTACATTATGGTCCATTTAGAGTCACACAGACCATAAAGCAGGGGATGCTTTAGGGCGGGGCTACACGCTGATTGACAGGTCGACACCACGGCAACCTGCCACTCAGGATGGAGGCTTCAATCACAGACTGTCTTTAAGAAGAGGACGTAGTCGTCACGACGTCACTGGTCTGTGCACTGACGTTATAGAGTTTATTAGGTTATGAACGTGTTCAGCGTTTGTCCGTCGCCTTCTTGGTATTTTGACAACCAGTGAACAGGAAGTGACCATATATGGGCTGAGGAGTGGTTGATATAATATCGAATACAGAGACAGAAATATGTTAAAACCTGTAATTAACAGAAAATGTTTGAAATATTATCGCTGCACAATTTAAATTCTACCTTTTTAATGATGCTGTTTTATTGTGTTGTTCTTGTTGTGTACTTGTCAGTGTTACACAGCCTGCTGTGCAAATGGAATAACTGATTAATATCATTAAGATATTCAGTCAAATGTGTGTATAAACAGATAAAAACCTCCCTACTAGAATAAATATCAGTATTTTATACGTTCACAGATATAATAACTTTTATGTGTTTTTTTGTGTGAGTGGAGTTTTTAAGACTCTTTCCTGTTATTCATCCACACATGCATGATGCGTTTAAGTGCTGGTGGAAAACTCAAACACCGAGCTTTTCGTGTGGGATTCCTGGTTTAAAATAATGAATATTAATAAAGTGTAAGTCATCACTGCACGCACTCACACACACACACACACACACACACACACACACACCTTGTCGAGCTGAGAGACGACCTCCCACAGCAGAGCGTGCAGGACGGAGAGCTCGCGGCCGAGGTCGATGTAGCCCTCGAAGCCCGGCGTGTTGGACAGCGTCTCCGGGTTCGAGATCTCCGACAGGAAACGCATCATCCCCGCCCACTCGTGCTCCAGGAAGTCGTTCATGAAGGCCATGTACTCCTCTTTGTTTCCAAACCTGCGGACGACACGCGGACATATTCAGGCGCTCCTTTCCACGATGTCAGGTTGTATCAAACTCACCTTTAGGACTCAAAAACAAACACACAGCTGACTCGCTACTCGTGCTAATGCTACATGTTAGGCCTTTGAAACACTCTCTCTCTTGAGTGCGTTCACACTGACTGACTACTAATGACAAGATTCATCGAGCAATACAAGTAGAATCTTTGATTTCCTTATCATTTGAACTGTGTGTAAATAACTCGAGATGACTTCAACAAAGTATTCTAGTTCAATGGCTTTAGGCTGATTAGAAATGACCTGAAGTGAGATGAACCGAGTGAAAACTTTATATTATTCGATAAAACAGAAAATAGGTAATAATTCGCAATGTTAGATATCGCCATACTCAGCATATCACAATAATATCATACCGTGACTTAAGTATCGTAATAATATCGCGTTATGACTTAAGTATCGTGCTGTCGTATCATGACTTCATTATCATGATTTTATCGTATTGTTATCATATCGTATCGTGACTTAAGTATTGTGATAATATTGTATCGTGGGACCTTTGGTGATTCCCAGCCCAACAAAACGTATGAAGTAAAACCTGATGCTGGGTTTGGGTAGCAGAGCTGTAGGTCACCTCCATGAACCTCCTGCTGCTGTTGACCCGCAGACACTCACTTGGTGAAGTTGGCGAGGTTCTGGATGACCTTAGCGATGAGCGTGAGGGTCCGGGACGTCCGGTCGTCGGGATATTCCTGCAACAGGTTGAAGAGCGACGGCGACATGATGGCGGGACACAGGAAGCGCAGGAACAGCGAGGCGCTGATCAGACGCTTGCTGATGTCCTGCTGGTGGCCGCGGGCGACGCACTGCTGCTTCCACGACGCAAACACCTCCTTCAGCTCCCGAGGAAACACACTGTGGAGACAGGAAGACAGGTGTGACCGTGTGCTGGGACTACAGGTGTGAACGTGTGCTGGGACTACAGGTGTGACCGTGTGCTGGGACTACAGGTGTGAACGTGTGCTGGGACTACAGGTGTGACCGTGTGCTGGGACTACAGGTGTGACCGTGTGCTGGGACTACAGGTGTGACCGTGTGCTGGGACTACAGGTGTGACCGTGTGCTGGGACTACAGGTGTGACCGTGTGCTGGGACTACAGGTGTGACCGTGTGCTGGGACTACAGGTGTGAACGTGTGCTGGGACTACAGGTGTGAACGTGTGCTGGGACTACAGGTGTGACCGTGTGCTGGGACTACAGGTGTGAACGTGTGCTGGGACTACAGGTGTGAACGTGTGCTGGGACTACAGGTGTGACCGTGTGCTGGGACTACAGGTGTGACCGTGTGCTGGGACTACAGGTGTGACCGTGTGCTGGGACTACAGGTGTGACCGTGTGCTGGGACTACAGGTGTGAACGTGTGCTGGGACTACAGGTGTGACCGTGTGCTGGGACTACAGGTGTGAACGTGTGCTGGGACTACAGGTGTGACCGTGTGCTGGGACTACAGGTGTGACCGTGTGCTGGGACTACAGGTGTGAACGTGTGCTGGGACTACAGGTGTGAACGTGTGCTGGGACTACAGGTGTGACCGTGTGCTGGGACTACAGGTGTGACCGTGTGCTGGGACTACAGGTGTGACCGTGTGCTGGGACTACAGGTGTAAACGTGTGCTGGGACTACAGGTGTGACCGTGTGCTGGGACTACAGGTGTGACCGTGTGCTGGGACTACAGGTGTGACCGTGTGCTGGGACTACAGGTGTGACCGTGTGCTGGGACTACAGGTGTGACCGTGTGCTGGGACTACAGGTGTGACCGTGTGCTGGGACTACAGGTGTGACCGTGTGCTGGGACTACCGTGTGCTGGGACTACAGGTGTGACCGTGTGCTGGGACTACAGGTGTGAACGTGTGCTGGGACTACAGGTGTGAACGTGTGCTGGGACTACAGGTGTGACCGTGTGCTGGGACTACAGGTGTGAACGTGTGCTGGGACTACAGGTGTGAACGTGTGCTGGGACTACAGGTGTGACCGTGTGCTGGGACTACAGGTGTGAACGTGTGCTGGGACTACAGGTGTGAACGTGTGCTGGGACTACAGGTGTGACCGTGTGCTGGGACTACAGGTGTGACCGTGTGCTGGGACTACAGGTGTGACCGTGTGCTGGGACTACAGGTGTGACCGTGTGCTGGGACTACAGGTGTGACCGTGTGCTGGGACTACAGGTGTGAACGTGTGCTGGGACTACAGGTGTGACCGTGTGCTGGGACTACAGGTGTGAACGTGTGCTGGGACTACAGGTGTGACCGTGTGCTGGGACTACAGGTGTGACCGTGTGCTGGGACTACAGGTGTGAACGTGTGCTGGGACTACAGGTGTGAACGTGTGCTGGGACTACAGGTGTGACCGTGTGCTGGGACTACAGGTGTGAACGTGTGCTGGGACTACAGGTGTGACCGTGTGCTGGGACTACAGGTGTGACCGTGTGCTGGGACTACAGGTGTGACCGTGTGCTGGGACTACAGGTGTGACCGTGTGCTGGGACTACAGGTGTGAACGTGTGCTGGGACTACAGGTGTGACCGTGTGCTGGGACTACAGGTGTGAACGTGTGCTGGGACTACAGGTGTGAACGTGTGCTGGGACTACAGGTGTGACCGTGTGCTGGGACTACAGGTGTGAACGTGTGCTGGGACTACAGGTGTGAACGTGTGCTGGGACTACAGGTGTGAACGTGTGCTGGGACTACAGGTGTGAACGTGTGCTGGGACTACAGGTGTGAACGTGTGCTGGGACTACAGGTGTGAACGTGTGCTGGGACTACAGGTCTGAACGTGTGCTGGGACTACAGGTCTGAACGTGTGCTGGGACTACAGGTGTGACCGTGTGCTGGGACTACAGGTGTGAACGTGTGCTGGGACTACAGGTGTGAACGTGTGCTGGGACTACAGGTGTGACCGTGTGCTGGGACTACAGGTGTGACCGTGTGCTGGGACTACAGGTGTGAACGTGTGCTGGGACTACAGGTGTGACCGTGTGCTGGGACTACAGGTGTGAACGTGTGCTGGGACTACAGGTGTGAACGTGTGCTGGGACTACAGGTGTGACCGTGTGCTGGGACTACAGGTGTGAACGTGTGCTGGGACTACAGGTGTGAACGTGTGCTGGGACTACAGGTGTGACCGTGTGCTGGGACTACAGGTGTGACCGTGTGCTGGGACTACAGGTGTGAACGTGTGCTGGGACTACAGGTGTGACCGTGTGCTGGGACTACAGGTGTGAACGTGTGCTGGGACTACAGGTGTGACCGTGTGCTGGGACTACAGGTGTGACCGTGTGCTGGGACTACAGGTGTGAACGTGTGCTGGGACTACAGGTGTGAACGTGTGCTGGGACTACAGGTGTGACCGTGTGCTGGGACTACAGGTGTGAACGTGTGCTGGGACTACAGGTGTGAACGTGTGCTGGGACTACAGGTGTGACCGTGTGCTGGGACTACAGGTGTGACCGTGTGCTGGGACTACAGGTGTGAACGTGTGTTGGGACTACAGGTGTGACCGTGTGCTGGGACTACAGGTGTGACCGTGTGCTGGGACTACAGGTGTGACCGTGTGCTGGGACTACAGGTGTGAACGTGTGCTGGGACTACAGGTGTGAACGTGTGCTGGGACTACAGGTGTGACCGTGTGCTGGGACTACAGGTGTGACCGTGTGCTGGGACTACAGGTGTGAACGTGTGCTGGGACTACAGGTGTGAACGTGTGCTGGGACTACAGGTGTGACCGTGTGCTGGGACTACAGGTGTGAACGTGTGCTGGGACTACAGGTGTGAACGTGTGCTGGGACTACAGGTGTGACCGTGTGCTGGGACTACAGGTGTGACCGTGTGCTGGGACTACAGGTGTGAACGTGTGCTGGGACTACAGGTGTGAACGTGTGCTGGGACTACAGGTGTGACCGTGTGCTGGGACTACAGGTGTGACCGTGTGCTGGGACTACAGGTGTGAACGTGTGCTGGGACTACAGGTGTGAACGTGTGCTGGGACTACAGGTGTGAACGTGTTCTGGGACTACAGGTGTGAACGTGTGCTGGGACTACAGGTGTGAACGTGTGCTGGGACTACAGGTGTGAACGTGTGCTGGGACTACAGGTGTGACCGTGTGCTGGGACTACAGGTGTGACCGTGTGCTGGGACTACAGGTGTGACCGTGTGCTGGGACTACAGGTGTGAACGTGTGCTGGGACTACAGGTGTGACCGTGTGCTGGGACTACAGGTGTGACCGTGTGCTGGGACTACAGGTGTGAACGTGTGCTGGGACTACAGGTGTGAACGTGTACTGGGACTACAGGTGTGACCGTGTGCTGGGACTACAGGTGTGAACGTGTGCTGGGACTACAGGTACCAGTAGGAGTTGATGATCTTGCAGAAAGCCAGCTCGCAGCACATCTTCAGGTTGCTCTGGTGTTCGGCCAGTTCACCGCTGGAGCATCGACTGGGATCAACCTCACAGTTCTCATCCGACTCGTAGAGAGCTTTGATGAACTCACCTGGTGTGACACACACACACACACACACACGAAGCCTGAGTGAATATTTAGTTGAACTGTCACAATAAAATACCTCAACAGCAAACCTGAGGACTCATGTTAATGAACACACACAGCAGGAAGTTATTATACATTTTCAGCTGCGAACCTATAAATAAAAGATATTTGTGTGTCGTTTTTGAGATCCGTCTAAAAATAGAATGATGAAGTGTTTGTGATGACAGCAGGTCTCCTGGGTCTGTGACACAGTCGTAAAACTTTCTGAACTATTTCAGATCTGTTTTTTGTTGCGTGAAATGACTCCGAGGATGATGATGAAGATGAAGATGAGGCAGCAGAGGAAACGGCTCAGAGACTTTTCATCTTATTCAGGATCGACTCCATGAAGCTGACACACTTCAAAATATCTTCAAAATAAAACCAAACTCCACATGCTCGAGTCACTCGGTCTATTTTTACTTTATTCTAGTTGTAAATACCTCGTTAAGTTCATTTAGAGTTTTAAAAAACCTGCTTGCAATAATGTCAACATTATAAAGTCCTTTCAGCATTTACAAGAAAACTTTCATCTTCCCCAAAGTTATTTGAACTCAACTCGTTGTTATGAAAGGTGAAAGAAAGTTGAGTATTCTTGATAGAATTATTATAGAAGCAGCAACACTCAATGATTTATGATTGATTGATTGATGAATGATTGATGAATGATTGATGATTGATTGATGATTGATGACTTAAACGGCGTATACGTCTCTGGTAGAGACCTGTCAATCACAGTAGCCCCGCCCTAAAGCATCCCCTGCTTTATGGTCTGTGTGACTCTAAATGGACCATAATGTACTAAATGAACATCATGCTGTATTGAAGAAGACTTGAAACTAGAGATTGAGACATAAACTCATGTTTACAATGTTTACTGAGGTAATAAATCAAGAGAGAAGTAGAGTCATTTTCTATAGACTTCTATACAACCAGAGGGGTCGCCCCCTGGTGGACACTAGAGAGAATGCAGCTTTAACACATGAAGCTCTGGCTTTGAAGAACCGGAGGTTGACTCCTGGTTGCTAATGAGCTGCAGTGTGCTGAGACTCACCGAGCGCGTCATGGAGGTATTTCTGTCCCACCAGCTTCAGATACTCCTCGATGGCTTTAGTGGCCAGCGTGTTCTCCCTGAAGATCAGGACGTCGTGGTCGGCACAGCGGTCCACCTCCGACATCACCAGGTCCGTCAGAAAGTCCTGAAGGAGCGGACGATGAGTCACACGGTGAAGCAGCATCTCATCCTCCTAAATACATCTGGAGACTCTTATACCGAGACACGAGAGCAGGACCCTGGTGGTTCATTTGTCCTTTGTGAATTCAAATATGAATAAAGTGATCTTTGAATATCTGTAGCTGTCTCTCTTAAACTTGGCCGGTTAGGAGATACTCTCAGCTTTGGGTAAAGCCGCGGGTGTCCACATACTTCTGGCCATAACCATGCATCAAATTATATTTTTAAAGAAACAGCTTATTGGCTTTCTTGCTGAGCGTTAGATGAGAACATGGGTCCCACTCTTGTGTCTGAACGGTGAACATGAAGGTCTCTCTTTACCTTTGGACAGAGACCGGCTAGCTGTTGTCCCCCTCCTTTCCAGTCTTCATGCTAAGCTAAGTTAACTGCAGCTTCATATTTACCGCACAGACACCAGAGAGAGCTGAACATGAAACTGTATTTGGGAGCAGCTTCCTGATTGGCTGGTGTAGACCCTTACTTTAGCCCTCCCGGTGCTCTGCAGGATGTGGACCAGAGCGGAGGCCATCTCCTCCTTGTTCTTGACGCTGATGACGGGCTCCAGCACCGAGCACAGCATGGCGTAGTTGTTGGTGATGAACTCGGCGAACTCCTTGTACTGCTCCATGGGCAATATGGAGATGGTCTGGAAGCGGGACTTGATGCGGATCGACGGCCCCCCTCCTTTGGCCTTGCCGGCTGTGGGCGTGCTGATCGGGTACCACTTCTCCACGAACTGCCGTCCCGTCACGCCGGACACCGGGATGTTCACCAGGCCCACGTAGTTGTTCTTGTCCTTCTTCTTCTTCTTGTCCAGGTCGCGGTAGATGTGCACGGTGACGCTGCGCGTGGCCGGCAGTCCGGAGAAGTCGAAGTGCTCGCCCCAGAACAGGCTGTCGTGCCGGGTCTTGCTGGTGGTCCGGGCGTACAGGACATCATCCAGGCACAGCTCGCAGAAGTACTTCTTCTTGGGTGGCAGGTCTTTGGCCTCGATGATCCACAGACGCAGCAGGTTCTCCGCCCGACGACAGTTGTCCTGGAAACACAAAGACCACGTCAGTTCAAATATTCTAAATGCACAGGAAGAAGAACTTCCTTTTATTCTGCAGCAGCTCCACCTCACTAAGTTTTACTTATACATGCACACACTTCATCTAAAGTTACTGTTTATACCTTTATTAGTTTCATATGTGTGTATCTAAATATGTCAAAGTGAACATCAGGAGCTGACGGATGTTTTTATCTCGTCTAAATACGTCAAAGTGAACATCGGGAGCTGACGGATGTTTTCATCTCGTCTAAATACGTCAAAGTGAACATCGGGAGCTAACGGATGTTTTTATCACGTCTAAATACGTCAAAGTGAACATCGGGAGCTAACGGATGTTTTCATCTCGTCTAAATACGTCAAAGTGACCATCGGGAGCTAACGGATGTTTTTATCACGTCTAAATACGTCAAAGTGAACATCGGGAGCTAACGGATGTTTTCATCTCGTCTAAACACGTCAAAGTGACCATCGGGAGCTAACGGATGTTTTTATCGCGTCTAAATACGTCAAAGTGAACATCGGGAGCTAACGGATGTTTTCATCTCGTCTAAACACGTCAAAGTGAACATCGGGAGCTAACGGATGTTTTCATCTCGTCTAAATACGTCAAAGTGAACATCGGGAGCTAACGGATGTTTTCATCTCGTCTAAACACGTCAAAGTGAACATCGGGAGCTAACGGATGTTTTTATCACGTCTAAATACGTCAAAGTGAACATCGGGAGCTAACGGATGTTTTCATCTCGTCTAAATACGTCAAAGTGACCATCGGGAGCTAACGGATGTTTTTATCTCGTCTAAATACGTCAAAGTGAACATCGGGAGCTAACGTATGTTTTTATCTCGTCTAAATACGTCAAAGTGAACATCGGGAGCTGACGGATGTTTT
>NC_136648.1:885000-905000 GCF_949748355.1 Melanostigma gelatinosum | reverse complement strand
AAGAATAAGAAGAAAGGAGAGAGAAGAGGAAGAGGAGGAAGAAGAAGAAGAAGAAGAAGAAGAAGAAGAAGTTACCTGTCGGCGGCCGGCAGCTTGAAGCTGGTGTTTCTGTCCAGTTTGGTTTGACTCTTGGTCCTCTTGATGGACCCTTTGAGACGCTTACTGAAGAAACCCTGAGAAAGAGGACACCATCAGTTACACTGGAGGGTCTGATACTGGACATCTTCTGGAGACCAACAAACACCCAGTGAAGTTCACAGTAGCTGATGTGAGGTGAACAGGAAGTGGTCAACCATTCTCGAATCAAAACAGAATTTCAGGCTAAAAGTAGCTCCAACTGGAAGTTTAACAGGAAAAACACAAAAAACATACACATGTGCACACAAATATGTATATTTTAGTTTAAAGGGACCTGAGCTGTCAGAACAATAAATAACTTATAAAAAATAAAGAAAAATACAAATCAGAAAACTGAACAGGATTAGTTTGAACGTGAGAACTTGTTCTCTGCACTACACTCACAATCTGAACCAGCACCGTGGTGCTCCGTGCATATCATGTCTCTTTTGCATATCTTGCAATGAACACACTTTTCAAATGTATTACGTGTGAAATGCTCCCACACCTTGGACGACTTAGGTACTGATTCCTCCGCCATGTTTCAGAACAACGTTACGGGTCCGATGCTCTTTCCTCTGTTGTAAATTGTTTGATCGCATGTTTACTTTTATTGTGAAGAGCATGAAAACGGAAGTGATTTTACTGTGAAGAGACAGGAAGTAGCATGATACGTGCTTATTCACAACAATGATAACGATAAGTGAAAACCTAACGTATATGTTCACTGTAACAGCTGTTAAACTGCAGTTTTCAGGAAGTAAAGTGTTCCGTTCAAAACCAGACGTGTCTTGGTCGTTAGAAGCTCCACTTCACAACAACCTGTGCTCCGCTCTTTTTTTTTTCTACTAGCTAAACTAAAAATACTTCAGACGAAAACGCACCGATTCTCTACCTGAGCGACATCGAGAGCTGAGAGGGACGGATTCTGCATCACTCACTTAGGACACTTAATGCTGAGCATCAGTGTGCACGGATTACTGTAAATGAGATGTGTGTTGGGGGCGACTGTGCCGAAGTGGAGAGCAGGGCTCTCTCTTCAATCAGAGAATCGGCGGTTCGATCCCCGGCTCAGGCTCCACGCATGTCGATGTGTCCTTGAGCAAGACACTTAACCCTGTAGCTGTGCCTACGGTGTAGAATTGTGATAGAATCTGAATTGTAAGTCGCTTTGGATAAAAGCGTCTGCTAAATGACTGTAATGTGTTGAAGCGGACAATGAATAAAGAAATAATTTAACAACACTCAGTAGAATATGTGTTTCTAGTCTCTGATCATGTTTCATTGTAAACAACCAATCAGTGTTTAAAGCAACAGGAAGAGAGCTAGTAACGTTAGCAGCACCGCTAACGGCTAACCAACAGGAGGAAGGCTAGTAACGTTAGCAGCACCGCTAACGGCTAACCAACAGGAGCAAGGCTAGTAACGTTAGCAGCACTGCTAACGGCTAACCAACAGGAGGAGAGCTCGTAACGTTAGCAGCAGCACGGCTAACGGCTAACCAACAGGAGGAGAGCTAGTAATGTTAGCAGCACCGCTAACGGCTAACCAACAGGAGGAGAGCTAGTAACGTTAGCAGCACCGCTAACGGCTAACCAACAGGAGGAGAGCTAGTAACGTTAGCAGCACCGCTAACGGCTAACCAACAGGAGGTTCACTTCAGTTACACTATGATGCCTTCAGGCTCTGCTCAGTGAACATGAGTACTGGCTGAAGGTTCATTATAATGTTATCGTGATGTGTTCACATGTCATCTGTAAAATGTAGTTTTGGTGATGAACTAGAATAAATCCAGTAGTTTGAAGACGGCGTATGACCTGCGAACTCACCGGCACTTTGAAAGGCGACGAGTTTGGATTGTCGGCAGCGACGCTGCTCTTCTCCGAGCTCCCCAGACCGGAGATGCTCCTCCTCCTCGGGGATCGCTCCGAAGACACTTCTGCAGAGACAAAGAGACATCAGCAGCATCAGCATGAGCATCAGCATCATCATCATCATCAGCATCATCAGCAGCCTCTGAGCTTTCAGACGGATGGAGGATGAGGTAACGACATTTATGGACTTTTAAATGTATTGGATCCCTGGTGTCGAATGGAAATCTTTTCAAAATAAAAGCAGGAAGTGCACAGGTGAAATTATCTGATAACAACACAAAGAACGCGTTCAGTGTTCATTACATTCTGTAACTCTGTTCCAGTTTACAGTCGACCGTCCTGTTAGCGACCTGGAGCTAACCAGCCTGCTAACTGGGAGCAACAAGCTTGACTAGCGAGCTATAGCGAGCTAGCTAGCGCTAGCGTCCACCGCACATGAACACAGATGAAGTCGTGTTTTCTTTCAAAACGTCTAAACTGGTAGTTTGGTCAGAAGTTGGAGCTCTAGACGACATCACCGTAATCTACCAGTAAACAGAGAGTAGAAGAAGAAGTAGAGGACCAATAGAGAGAGAGGTTGTTGTTGTTCTTTCATGTTTCATGACAATATAAATACAGCTGATCAGTCATGTGACTTAAATGTTCGCTGCGTCAGAACTTATTCGTCAAAAGCGTAAGAATTTCAGTTTTACGTCAAAAAATGTCTCAAGCGAGCGTATAAATTGAGGTTTTATTGATTTTGTTTCGAACGTCATACTTCAAAAGAAGCGTCGTGATACGTTTATGGAAGCACGACTAGTCACAGCTAACCTAACTCCACATATCCTGAACTTAAACTGCTTAAAGTCTGACTTTAGTTTGAGAAGTTTCTTACAGCAACAATGAGTCTGACTTTTATTCTTTATCACCAAACTAAAATACAGAAACTAGAGTCAAACTATTGACTCAGTTCATTAAACATGAGGAGCAGCTGTCTGTTACAGAGAAGTGTGTGAAGGACAGCTCCTCCACATCATCAGCTCTCTGTCCTGGTGATCAGGTGATCATCTCAGAGTCCAGAGAGACAAACTTGACAGACAGAAGTAATGAGTCTGTCTCGTCTCCAGCTCGGTGACTCGTTCAGCTCCAGTGAAATAAGAGGTCACGTCCTCAGAGCTGGCTCACATCCAGATCATTGATTTTTTTTCCAAAGCTAAATATAGACGCTCTCACTTCCTCTCCAGCTCACTCATCAGCCATGTTGTCTGAGGTTGTCTCTCTGGAGGCCTTCAGGGGGCTCTTGAACCAGCTCTTGAACCACCTACAAATCGCACCGCGCAGACAGGAAGCTGGAATACACCGACCTCTACACACACACACATACAGTATATATATATATATATGTTAGTGCTGGGCAAGTTAACACGTTATGAACGTGTTAACGCATTAACCAATTAACGCAGACGATTATTTTATTGCGCATTAACGCAATTATTATTAGTAAAGTGCGTTGCTCACTGGAGACTACTGGACATCACTGGGTCACCTTCATCACCTGAGTTACAGCATCACAGTGATGAAGAGTAGAGCAGCATCACAGTGATGAAGAGTAGAGCTGCATCATAGTGATGAAGAGTAGAGCAGCATCACAGTGATGAAGAGTAGAGCTGCATCATAGTGATGAAGAGTAGAGCAGCATCACAGTGATGAAGAGTAGAGCTGCATCATAGTGATGAAGAGTCGAGCTGCATCACAGTGATGAAGAGTAGAGCAGCAACATAGTGATGAAAAGTAGAGCAGCATCATAGTGATGAAGAGTAGAGCTGCATCATAGTGATGAAGAGTAGAGCTGCATCACAGTGATGAAGAGTAGAGCTGCATCATAGTGATGAAAAGTAGAGCAGCATCATAGTGATGAAGAGTAGAGCTGCATCATAGTGATGAAGAGTAGAGCTGCAACATAGTGATGAAAAGTAGAGCAGCATCATAGTGATGAAGAGTAGAGCAGCATCATAGTGATGAAGAGTAGAGCAGCATCATAGTGATGAAGAGTAGAGCTGCATCATAGTGATGAAGAGTAGAGCTGCAACATAGTGATGAAGAGTAGAGCAGCATCATAGTGATGAAGAGTAGAGCAGCATCATAGTGATGAAGAGTAGAGCAGCATCATGGTGATGAAGAGTAGAGCAGCATCATAGTGATGAAGAGTAGAGCTGCATCATAGTGATGAAGAGTAGAGCAGCATCATAGTGATGAAGAGTAGAGCAGCATCATAGTGATGAAGAGTAGAGCTGCGTCATAGTGATGAAGAGTAGAGCTGCGTCATAGTGATGAAGAGTAGAGCTGCGTCATAGTGATGAAGAGTCGAGCTGCGTCATAGTGATGAAGAGTAGAGCAGTATCATAGTGATGAAGAGTAGAGCAGCGTCATAGTGATGAAGAGTAGAGCAGTATCATAGTGATGAAGAGTAGAGCTGCATCATGGTGATGAAGAGTAGAGCTGCATCATGGTGATGAAGAGTAGAGCAGCGTCATAGTGATGAAGAGTAGAGCTGGTCATAGTGATGAAGAGTAGAGCAGCATCACAGTGATGAAGAGTAGAGCTGCATCACAGTGATGAAGAGTAGAGCAGTATCATAGTGATGAAGAGTAGAGCAGCGTCATAGTGATGAAGAGTAGAGCAGTATCATAGTGATGAAGAGTAGAGCTGCATCATGGTGATGAAGAGTAGAGCTGCATCATGGTGATGAAGAGTAGAGCAGCGTCATAGTGATGAAGAGTAGAGCTGGTCATAGTGATGAAGAGTAGAGCTGCATCATAGTGATGAAGAGTAGAGCTGGTCACAGTGATGAAGAGTAGAGCTGGTCATAGTGATGAAGAGTAGATCTGCATCACAGTGATGAAGAGTAGAGCAGCATCATAGTGATGAAGAGTAGAGCTGGTCATAGTGATGAAGAGTAGAGCTGCATCACAGTGATGAAGAGTAGAGCTGCATCACAGTGATGAAGAGTAGAGCTGCATCACAGTGATGAAGAGTAGAGCTGCATCATAGTGATGAAGAGTAGAGCTGCATCATAGTGATGAAGAGTAGAGCTGCATCATAGTGATGAAGAGTAGAGCAGCATCATAGTGATGAAGAGTAGAGCAGCATCATAGTGATGAAGAGTAGAGCTGCATCATAGTGATGAAGAGTAGAGCTGGTCATAGTGATGAAGAGTAGAGCTGCATCACAGTGATGAAGAGTAGAGCTGCATCACAGTGATGAAGAGTAGAGCTGCATCACAGTGATGAAGAGTAGAGCTGCATCACAGTGATGAAGAGTAGAGCTGCATCATAGTGATGAAGAGTAGAGCTGCATCATAGTGATGAAGAGTAGAGCTGCATCACAGTGATGAAGAGTAGAGCTGCATCATAGTGATGAAGAGTAGAGCTGCATCACAGTGATGAAGAGTAGAGCTGCATCACAGTGATGAAGAGTAGAGCTGCATCACAGTGATGAAGAGTAGAGCTGCATCATAGTGATGAAGAGTAGAGCTGCATCATAGTGATGAAGAGTAGAGCTGCATCATAGTGATGAAGAGTAGAGCTGCATCACAGTGATGAAGAGTAGAGCAGCATCATAGTGATGAAGAGTAGAGCTGCGTCACAGTGATGAAGAGTAGAGCTGCATCATAGTGATGAAGAGTAGAGCTGCGTCACAGTGATGAAGAGTAGAGCAGCATCATAGTGATGAAGAGTAGAGCAGCATCATAGTGATGAAGAGTAGAGCTGCATCATAGTGATGAAGAGTAGAGCTGCGTCACAGTGATGAAGAGTAGAGCTGCATCATAGTGATGAAGAGTAGAGCTGCATCATAGTGATGAAGAGTAGAGCTGCATCACAGTGATGAAGAGTAGAGCTGCATCATAGTGATGAAGAGTAGAGCTGGTCACAGTGATGAAGAGTAGAGCTGCATCACAGTGATGAAGAGTAGAGCTGCATCACAGTGATGAAGCGTAGAGCTGCATCATAGTGATGAAGAGTAGAGCTGCATCACAGTGATGAAGAGTAGAGCTGCATCACAGTGATGAAGAGTAGAGCTGCATCACAGTGATGAAGAGTAGAGCTGCATCATAGTGATGAAGAGTAGAGCTGCATCACAGTGATGAAGAGTAGAGCTGCATCACAGTGATGAAGAGTAGAGCTGCATCACAGTGATGAAGAGTAGAGCTGCATCACAGTGATGAAGAGTAGAGCTGCATCATAGTGATGAAGAGTAGAGCTGCATCACAGTGATGAAGAGTAGAGCTGCATCACAGTGATGAAGAGTAGAGCTGCATGATAGTGATGAAGAGTAGAGCTGCATCATAGTGATGAAGAGTAGAGCTGGTCACAGTGATGAAGAGTAGAGCTGCATCACAGTGATGAAGAGTAGAGCTGCATCATAGTGATGAAGAGTAGAGCTGCATCATAGTGATGAAGAGTAGAGCTGGTCACAGTGATGAAGAGTAGAGCTGCATCATAGTGATGAAGAGTAGAGCTGCATCATAGTGATGAAGAGTAGAGCTGGTCACAGTGATGAAGAGTAGAGCTGCATCATAGTGATGAAGAGTAGAGCTGGTCACAGTGATGAAGAGTAGAGCTGCATCACATGCTCTGACTGTGATGAAGACTCAACACACATGTAGATGAACGTGCGACACGTCGATGGTTTGAACCTCAACATGAGATTCATGAACGATCGTGCTGTCAGATATTCGTCCATTAATTATGTTAAATACCATAAAAAATAAGAATTTGATTTCACAATTAAAAATGTTTCAACACTAAATAAAGTCCTCCTTTTTATCACGTATAATCAGTGCATAAACATGTAATAAATGGCTTATTACCTACTGTGATATGTAGTAATATAGATGAACTGTTGCTGTTGGCAGACAGCTGTAAACATATAAACTATCTTCACTTTTAATTGTGGACAAATACAGCACATTAATAAACACAGTGCGTTATAAACTATGTTATTACATGTTTATACACTGCTTTTTAAATGCTAAATAAGGGCGTCAAAGTCACAGTCAACACATGGATGTACAGAGACATGGAGTTCATGTTTAAATGGTATGAAGACAACAATAACAAAATAAAAGCTGACTTTAACGGAGCCACAGTGAACGCAACATGCAGCAGCAAAGTGCTGGATCAAGTTGCAGCTGCGATGCCTCGATGCATGCAGCGCTGCAACGGAAGCCGGGGACAAACTTTCATGCACCCCCCCACGTCTCCTCGGTAACGCTACCCCCCCCCCCCCCAAACGGAGAAGAAGCAGCGATGATGGTCCTGAACGCGGCCGGACATCATCTGCTTCTTTTTCTTCAAAGTTTTGAGGCAACATGCCGCAAAGGAAGCCAGATATGACACGTGGGTCACATGACACGGATACACAAACACACAGAGAGGAAGAGGAAGAGGAGGAGACGGTACCTCGATCACAGCTGTTCCCCATCATCTGAGGAGAGGACACACACACACACACACACACACCAAAGAGAGTCAGACGGGATTGGCCGGAGCAGTCGCCTGCCAGCCAATGAGGTTAAGCTGTAAAAATGTCCGTCTTCGTCCCGTGAACATCCTCGACTTGGTGTTTTTCCCCCCGCGTACACACAGACCTTTCTCAACCATGCCTCCTCCCTCCTCCCCCTCTCTCTCTCTCTCTCTCTCTCTCTCCACTCAGCAGTAATTCTAACCCTCTCTCTATCGTCCTCTCTCTCTCTCAGAGTGCCGAGCTTTTACCGCATTTATTCAATCAATCCTCTGACTGTTCTGTTCTGTCTCCTCTTCTTTCTATCCTCTCTCTTTGCAGATGCTCCTCTTCCTCTCCTCTTCCTTTCCTCTCCCCTCCTCTTCCTCTCCCCTCCTCTCTCCCTCTCCTCCCCTCCTCTCCTCTTCCTCTCCCTAACCCTCTCCTCTTCCTCTCCTCCTCCTCTTCCCTCTCCCCTCCTCTTCCTCTCCCTCTCATCTCCCTCTCCTATCCTCTCTCCCTCTCCCCTCCTCTCCTCTTCCCTCCCCTCATCTTCCTCTCCTCTCCCCTCCTCTACTCTCCCTCTCCTCTTCCTCTCCCTCTCCTCTCCTCTCCCTCTCCTCTTCCTCTCCCTCTCCTCTCCCTCTCCTATCCTCTCTCCCTCTCCTCTCCCTCTTCTCTCCCTCTCCTCTCCCTCTTCTCTCCCTCTCCTCTCCCTCTCCTCTCCTCTTCCTCTCCCTCTCCCCTCATCTTCCTCTTCCTCTCCCTCTTCTCCACCTCTTATCTTCCTCTCCTCTTCCTCTTCTCTTCCTCTCCCTCTAGAGAACAGAGTACCTGAACAGGTAGTGACCAGAGTACCTGAACAGAGTACCTGAACAGAGTACCTGAGCAGGTAGAGAACAGAGTACCTGAACAGAGTACCTGAACAGGTAGTGAACAGAGTACCTGAGCAGAGTACCTGGACAGAGTACCTGAGCAGGTAGTGAACAGAGTACCTGAACAGAGTACCTGAACAGAGTACCTGAACAGAGTACCTGAGCAGGTAGAGAACAGAGTACCTGAACAGAGTACCTGAACAGAGTACCTGAGCAGGTAGTGAACAGAGTACCTGAACAGAGTACCTGAACAGAGTACCTGAGCAGGTAGTGAACAGAGTACCTGAACAGAGTACCTGAACAGAGTACCTGAACAGAGTACCTGAGCAGGTAGAGAACAGAGTACCTGAACAGAGTACCTGAACAGGTAGTGAACAGAGTACCTGAACAGAGTACCTGAACAGAGTACCTGAACAGAGTACCTGAGCAGGTAGAGAACAGAGTACCTGAACAGGTAGAGAACAGAGTACCTGAACAGAGTACCTGAACAGGTAGTGAACAGAGTACCTGAGCAGGTAGAGAACAGAGTATTAACAGGATTAATAAAGTCATCCATCTATCATCGTCATGTTTCCATCATGGGAATCGAACCGCCGGCCCTCCGCTCAGTGAGCAGGTCAGTGATCGGCATCCTGTTGATCAGGAGGAGGCTCAGAGACCTCCGACAGAGACACCGCCCTGACCTTCACAAACCGGGACGCTGTCAGACCGAGGATCCAGTTCAGACCACCAGGATCCAGTTCAGACCACCAGGATCCAGTTCAGACCACCAGGATCCAGTTCAGACCACCAGGATCCAGTTCAGACCACCAGGATCCAGTTCAGACCACCAGGATCCAGTTCAGACCAGAGACCAGCAGGGTCCTTCAGTGGATCGCTGATCAATAAACCTCTGCTTTGTAGGACATAGTTAAAGTCAAGTGTTTCCATTTAAGGACTTTGGGGGCAAGTCAACGCGTTATTATCACGTTAACGCAGTTTATTTTTTTATTATTAAGAGACATTTTAAACACAAGAACTGGCAGCGAGCGGTGAACAGCGGTTTGTGTGGCGTCTCTTCCTGTTTCCTTCACCACCATTCCCCTGGGTCCTAAGTCCCTCCATGTACAGCTTCTTATCGCCCTCTATGTACCAACGTACATTTATAACAAACACCACACATATTACGGTAATCAGCGTTATTATGTGTCTGACCACAATACCAACAAAAGAAAAGATTAATTTAAATTATTCTTTTAGAGTTTTTAACGTGTTTTGTTTGTAATATTTATAATATGCATCATTTAGTATCACTACTGAGAATCTAACAAACATAAAAACATGACGTAGATATGTTTGTAGTTCCCAAGAAGTATATTTAAATATCAGAGACACCGCCCTGACCTTCAAAAACCAGTACACTGTCATAATAAACTCCAGTACATCCAGAACTCTGCTGCTCGCCTGCTCACCCACACCCGCTCCCGTGACCACATCACCCTGTTCTCCAGAACCTCCACTGGCTCCCCGTCCCACAACGGATCCAATACAAAGTCCTTCTCCTCACTCACAAAGCCCTCCACAATCAGACCCCCTCCTCCCTCACCGACCTGCTCCACCACCACACTCCATCCCCCGCTCCTCTGATGCCTCCTGTCTCTTCCGCTCAGGACCAAGCACCGGACATCAACAGAGCCTTCTCCATATCTGCCCCTCCCTCTGGAACTCTCTCCAAACACATGCGAGACTGCACTGACCTTTCCACGTTCAAATCACAACTCACACTCACCTGTTCAAAACTGCTTTTGATGCGTGACTATTGTTGTGTACTTTGTTTTTAGTGTGTTGTTTTTATATATGATGATTTTAATGTAAAGTATCTTTGAGTGTCATGAAAAGCGCGATATAAATAAAATGTATTATTATTATTATTATTATTATTATTATTATTATCCTCTCTTACACACATGAAGATAAAGTTGTGAACACCTGAATATCTATGATCAGAATCATTATAACTGTGTTATAACTGCTGCTGTGTAAAGGGAACACTGCTGCGAACAACAACCTGATGTGTTTCAAGTGTTTACACACAATGTTATTGACCTTTGTTCATTTAGCAGCACTTTAAAATAACAGTGCACAATACACTACTTTTGAATTCATTATTGAACTTTGCAATAACAATGAGCAAATAAATACTTTTATTAAATTGAGCTGATAATACTGGTGTACTTTTATTTGTAATACTTTTACTATATTTAACTCATAATAATACTTTTGTACCTGTACTTTCAATACATTTAGCTCATAATACTTGTGTACTTTAATTAAGGTATGAATTTGAAAGCCCATCTTTCACGTGTAATGGGGTACTTTAACACTATTGTATTAGTACTTTCACTGAAGTATCCGAGTACTTTCACTTGTGATCCGGATCGATCAGACATCTGATCAGATGACGTGATTACCGGAAGTAGTCTGTGGGCGGAGTCTCTCCTCGCAGCTTCACGCGCGTTTCGCAACCTGCTTTTTGTAAATAAAGTTTTCTGTGAGATGCGCGCGGACCGTCGACCTGCACGCGGAACTTTATTTAAACCACCGGAAGTCCGTTTGTTATTGATGACGAGATTATTAAAATAAGACTCACCCAGAGAGTCCATCAGAGACCAGATCCACGTCCTCTGAGACTAAACACTCATTCAGTCTGAGGTCGGACACACAACACCTACACACACACACTGCCGGTCCGGACCTTCACAATAAAGGTCCCAGTAACAGGACACGTGAGGTGATGTTTTAATAATAGCAGTCATATATTTAGCTCCAGAAGCAGCTGGAACGTGAACGTTACACTGACACTGCACATGTTTTGCGTGTGTAAGTTGTATATGTTTTATTTATTTATTTATTTCGTGCTTCTTTATATACTTTGTTCTATTTTAATGTTTAGAATGTTTTAGAAGAATCAAACAAGCTTAAACTCACGATCAAAACCAGTTTGAGCTCACCATCAAAACCCAATATTCAAATACTTGTTTATACATTTAAATGTTATTGTGCAATCCTGTGTTGTAAGAATCAAAGAACTGAGAAAAATAAGAACAGACTATTTCAATAACAGTTCAAATATATAATACATCTAAATATATATGACCTACGGTATTTTATTGTGTAACGCTTTGGAATATATATTTTTTCTTATCTCTTATTTTTTGCATTTCTTTTCATTATTTTGTACATTATTAGCCATTAGTTTGTTATTCTGCTGTATCATGTAAATATACTCTCTGGGGATAACTTGTTATATTTAATCTTATCTTAAAAAGAGAAGGGAAGTAAAATAAATATAAAATCATAATAAGTGAAGTGTTCATTATTTATAGTAACTGATTCAAGTCTCAAAAGACTGAAGACCAAACGAATACATTTTGGAAAATAATGCAGTTTTCAGGCAACAGAGGAAATTATATTAAATTCATGAAAATAAGACATTCATTTGGTACCATGACAGCTGAACACACGTCCTGTAGATCTCTCTCACATTGTTTCACTTTGATTTTCTGATGAAGGTGACAGAGGTTGTGTCATTTATAAATATAGTTTTGTCATTAACTAGATAAAACCAATCATAAGCCTCATTATTAACCACTTTCTGATGATTGTGTGATTTTGTTTTGTATGAAGACGAGCTGCAGAAAGATGAGGCTTCAGGCTACAAATTTACAGGTTCAGAAACGGTTTAATTGTGCGATTTATGGATTGAATCCAGAACTGTTAAAATGCTTTTATTTTGAAGGCGAAGTTGCAACAGGGATGTGTGGGGTTTTATTATGGCGGGGCTGACAGGTGGAGAGCAGACTTGAGGAATGCAGCAGATCCAGAGTCAGTGAGAGCTTCACCGCAACCAGAGATCAGACTGAGACAAGCATTTCAAACTGTTTCACGTCTGTTAGCATCCGTTAGCCTCTGAAATCCAACTGACTGCACCTTTAACTGTAAAATCCCCTGAAAAAAAGATCTCTGTGGGGTAAGATCAGCTTCCTGTAATCAGTGGTCTGATCAGCTGACTGCTTCAGTCTGTCACACTGAAGTAGTGAAGAAGAGGAGGAGGATGTTGATGATGATGATGAAGAGCTGCAGGCGTCTCAGAACTCAGACAGTTAAGGAGCAGTCGGTGAACGCTGTAATTAGACTGAACCAGCAACACTATGACTATCTCAACTATCACTGTGTGACTGTAAAGAAGAACAAGGAGGACGAAGAGGAGGACGAATAGGAAGAGGAAGAGGGTAATACAAGAGCTTCTAATTCCTGTTTTGTTATTTCACTTCCCAGTTTGGCTTCATTCACACCACACGTCTGTCTGAACCCTTCAGCAGCATAATGAGACAGCATTTTGAGTTTAAACTCACTATCAACACGAGTATAAACTCACAATCAGAACCAGTATGAACTCACTATCAACACGAGTATAAACTCACTATCAACACCAGAATGAACTCACTATCAACACCAGTATGAACTCACTATCAACACCAGTATGAACTCACTATCAAAACCAGTATAAACTCACTATCAACACCAGTATAAACTCACTATCAAAACCAGTATAAACTCACTATCAACACCAGTATGAACTCACTATCAACACGAGTATAAACTCACTATCAACACCAGAATGAACTCACAATCAACACCAGTATGAACTCACTATCAACACCAGTATGAACTCACTATCAAAACCAGTATAAACTCACTATCAACACCAGTATGAACTCACTATCAAAACCAGTATAAACTCACTATCAAAACCAGTATAAACTCACTATCAACACCAGTATGAACTCACTATCAAAACCAGTATAAACTCACTATCAACACCAGTATAAACTCACTATCAAAACCAGTATAAACTCACTATCAACACCAGTATGAACTCACTATCAACACGAGTATAAACTCACTATCAACACCAGAATGAACTCACTATCAACACCAGTATGAACTCACTATCAACACCAGTATAAACTCACTATCAACACCAGTATAAACTCACTATCAAAACCAGTATAAACTCACTATCAACACCAGTATGAACTCACTATCAACACCAGTATAAACTCACTATCAACACGAGTATAAACTCACTATCAACACCAGAATGAACTCACTATCAACACCAGTATAAACTCACTATCAACACCAGTATGAACTCACTATCAAAACCAGTATAAACTCACTATCAACACCAGTATAAACTCACTATCAAAACCAGTATAAACTCACTATCAACACCAGTATGAACTCACTATCAAAACCAGTATAAACTCACTATCAACACCAGTATAAACTCACTATCAAAACCAGTATAAACTCACTATCAACACCAGTATGAACTCACTATCAACACGAGTATAAACTCACTATCAACACCAGAATTAACTCACTATCAACACCAGTATGAACTCACTATCAAAACCAGTATCAACTCACTATCAACACCAGTATAAACTCACTATCAAAACCAGTATAAACTCACTATCAACACCAGTATGAACTCACTATCAACACCAGTATAAACTCACTATCAACACCAGAATGAACTCACTATCAACACCAGTATGAACTCACTATCAACACCAGTATGAACTCACTATCAACACGAGTATAAACTCACTATCAACACCAGAATGAACTCACTATCAACACCAGTATGAACTCACTATCAACACCAGTATGAACTCACTATCAAAACCAGTATAAACTCACTATCAACACCAGTATAAACTCACTATCAAAACCAATATAAACTCACTATCAACACCAGTATGAACTCACTATCAACACCAGTATAAACTCACTATCAACACGAGTATAAACTCACTATCAACACCAGAATGAACTCACTATCAACACCAGTATAAACTCACTATCAACACCAGTATGAACTCACTATCAAAACCAGTATAAACTCACTATCAACACCAGTATAAACTCACTATCAAAACCAGTATAAACTCACTATCAACACCAGTATGAACTCACTATCAAAACCAGTATAAACTCACTATCAACACCAGTATAAACTCACTATCAAAACCAGTATAAACTCACTATCAACACCAGTATGAACTCACTATCAACACGAGTATAAACTCACTATCAACACCAGAATTAACTCACTATCAACACCAGTATGAACTCACTATCAAAACCAGTATCAACTCACTATCAACACCAGTATAAACTCACTATCAAAACCAGTATAAACTCACTATCAACACCAGTATGAACTCACTATCAAAACCAGTATAAACTCACTATCAACACCAGTATAAACTCACTATCAAAACCAGTATAAACTCACTATCAAAACCAGTATAAACTCACTATCAACACCAGTATGAACTCACTATCAACACGAGTATAAACTCACTATCAACACCAGAATGAACTCACTATCAACACCAGTATGAACTCACTATCAACACCAGTATGAACTCACTATCAAAACCAGTATAAACTCACTATCAACACCAGTATGAACTCACTATCAAAACCAGTATAAACTCACTATCAACACCAGTATAAACTCACTATCAAAACCAGTATAAACTCACTATCAACACCAGTATGAACTCACTATCAAAACCAGTATAAACTCACTATCAACACCAGTATAAACTCACTATCAAAACCAGTATAAACTCACTATCAACACCAGTATGAACTCACTATCAACACGAGTATAAACTCACTATCAACACCAGAATGAACTCACTATCAACACCAGTATGAACTCACTATCAACACCAGTATGAACTCACTATCAAAACCAGTATAAACTCACTATCAACACCAGTATAAACTCACTATCAAAACCAGTATAAACTCACTATCAAAACCAGTATAAACTCACTATCAACACCAGTATGAACTCACTATCAACACCAGTATAAACTCACTATCAACACGAGTATAAACTCACTATCAACACCAGTATGAACTCACTATCAAAACCAGTATAAACTCACTATCAACACCAGTATAAACTCACTATCAAAACCAGTATAAACTCACTATCAACACCAGTATGAACTCACTATCAACACCAGTATAAACTCACTATCAACACGAGTATAAACTCACTATCAACACCAGAATGAACTCACTATCAACACCAGTATAAACTCACTATCAACACCAGAATGAACTCACTATCAACACCAGTATAAACTCACTATCAACACCAGTATGAACTCACTATCAAAACCAGTATAAACTCACTATCAACACCAGTATAAACTCACTATCAAAACCAGTATAAACTCACTATCAACACCAGTATGAACTCACTATCAAAACCAGTATAAACTCACTATCAACACCAGTATAAACTCACTATCAAAACCAGTATAAACTCACTATCAACACCAGAATTAACTCACTATCAACACCAGTATGAACTCACTATCAACACCAGTATGAACTCACTATCAAAACCAGTATAAACTCACTATCAACACCAGTATAAACTCACTATCAACACCAGTATGAACTCACTATCAACACGAGTATAAACTCACTATCAACACCATAATTAACTCACTATCAACACCAGTATGAACTCACTATCAAAACCAGTATCAACTCACTATCAACACCAGTATAAACTCACTATCAAAACCAGTATAAACTCACTATCAACACCAGTATGAACTCACTATCAAAACCAGTATGAACTCACTATCAAAACCAGTATAAACTCACTATCAACACCAGTATAAACTCACTATCAAAACCAGTATAAACTCACTATCAACACCAGTATGAACTCACTATCAACACCAGTATGAACTCACTCTCAAAACCAGTATGAACTCACTATCAACACCAGTATGAACTCACTATCAACACCAGTATGAACTCACTATCAACACCAGTATGAACTCACTATCAACACCAGTATGAACTCACTATCAACACCAGTATGAACTCATGATCAACACCAGTATGAACTCACTATCAACACCAGTATGAACTCACTATCAAAACCAGTATGAACTCACTATCAACACCAGTATGAACTCACTATCAAAACCAGTATAAACTCACTATCAACACCAGTATAAACTCACGATCAAAACCAGTATGAACTCACTATCACCACCAGTATGAACTCACTATCAAAACCAGTATGAACTCACTATCAACACCAGTATGAACTCACTATCAACACCAGTATGTACTCACTATCAACACCAGTATGAACTCACTATCAACACCAGCATGAACTCACGATCAAAACCAGTATGAACTCACGATCAAAACCAGTATGAACTCACGATCAAAACCAGTATAAACTCACTATCAAAACCAGTATGAACTCACTATCAACACCAGTATGAACTCACTATCAACACCAGTATGAACTCACTATCAAAACCAGTATGAACTCACTATCAACACCAGTATGAACTCACTATCAAAACCAGTATGAACTCACTATCAAAACCAGTATGAACTCACGATCAAAACCAGTATGAACTCACTATCAACACCAGGATTCATTCACCATTAAAACCCAATGAAAACTAGTAATAAAACCAGTGTAAATCCAAATATCAGACCCAGCACAAATCTAGTATTGAACCAGTGATACAACCAGTATAAACCCAGTACTCAACAAACGCAGCATTATAACCAGTATACATGTCAGCATAAAACCCAGTATGGATCTGTGAAACATTAAAAAGTATAAATCTAGTTTTAAACCAGGTTACATCCTGATTTAATCTCAGTACAAACTGGTTGTTTGAGTCCTTGTCTGTGTGGGAGGACTGGGCACATTAACATATCAATAACCCCCCCCACTGGTGAGGGGGGGTGAAGGGGGTCAGTGAATGAATGAGTTAGTGTGGATGAACGAGCAGGACGAAGGAGGACGGCGGAGACTTGTGTCCGTCCACCATCTGATCAATAAACTGATCATTGGGACAGAAAAGTCTCAATCAAAGTGTTCAAACTTCCTGTTTTATTGTTTCTCCAGAGCTGGAAACCAGTTTTCTGGACCCCTGCAGCTCTGGGTGGGAAACCCCTCAGCCCAGGCCGTCCCACAGGGGGCAGCGGGGTCAGTCCAGCTCCTTCAGACGGACGGACGGACACTGGACGCTTTGTCCTCCAGACATTCCCCCGGTTCACAGAGACGCTCCCACACAGAGCTGGAAAATTACAGGCTGCACCCGAACGCCTCGTTACGAAGAGGAGAACATTCACCTGAGTCTTCACTGAACACGACATATCGTCATGAAGACGTTCACACAATTCCTCCTGACGGGCTTCAGAATGTAAAACACAGTCATAACAAAACTCAGCTTCATCAACATCAATAAAATATGGAGCACAGGTCGACTGTAAAACACGTCAGTTATACTTATTTTAATGAGTTAGCTCCTAAAAACACCAACAAAGTCTTCATGAGTGGTGGTAACCAGAAGCACTCTGAGCTTTCACTTCAGTGAAACTAGTCGTACCACAGTATAAATACTCTGGTACTCGTAAAAGTCCTGCATTCAAAACTTTACTGAAGCAGAATCAGCACCAAATATACTTCAATTACCAGAAGTAAAAGTACTCATTGTGCTAAATATGACATATTACCTTATTGTATTACTGTTAGTAATGTGTTTATTGTTGTTTATCTTTGTAAAGTGAATCTGTGAAGTCACTAAAGCTGTCAGATAAAAGCAGTAAAAAGTACAATTTGTACTTCTCAAATGTAGTGGAGTAGAAGTAGAAAGTAGCAGAAAATGGAAAGGTATAGTACAAGTACCTCAAAATTGTACATTAGTAGAGCACTACCAGAATCTCAGTTCACTGGTCACTTGTACTCGTCAGTTAAAAAGTTAAAGCAAACAGTCGACTGAAGTGACCCAGAGTTTAAATACCTGAAGTCTAAAAGTACACAATAAAACACAGCATCTGTAACAGGACGTCTGAAGCGTTTGAACAAAGTGACTGGGCCTGGTTAGCACTGTGTGATGGACGCAGGACGTAGAACCAATCGAGCAGCAATGCAGAATAAATATATGATATCATATTTATTACACATTTATTATAAGTTATTCTAATCTACATGTAATATACATTTACATGTAGAATGATTGATAATAAATGTAGTATAAACAGAAGTGTGTCTGCAGACAGGGAGGCTCGAATGAGAAACACTGTACAGTTGCATTGTGGGAGATGTAGGATCCAGTGTGTTTGTAAGATCTGGAGCACCCTCAGACTGGGAGGCAGAAGTGTGGCTCTTACCTAGCATGGCGGCGGCGCCCTCTGCTGGGAACTCTGGGAACTCTGGGAACTGTCCCTCTGAGGGGACGCTGACGGTCCTGCGGAGACTCCGACCCTTTGAAGAGTCTGAGGGGCTCAGCTGGGGGGGGGGGTCAGTCACAATGGAGCTCTCTCTGGAGCCTCGTGGCTGTGGAGCGGGTTCTGCATGTTTCAGCCTCTTTATTACCAGTAACAGTACCAGATCATTATAGTGCACTTTAATATATCATATCTTTTATGAAGTTAATATATTTGTTTTATTGTGTAGAGGACAAAACCTGATCAATTAATAACCCTCAATTAAATAAGTAAATGAGGAGATACATTCATTCATGTGGCACATGTACAAATATACATAAATAACTTCAAAATGAAAGAGAAGAATAACGGAATAACGGGGATTTATACAAATCTAATTATAACAGAAATATCAATCGATGTCATTTAGGTCAATTACATTTATTTATAATATTATTTCTGGTACATTTAATGTCATATTCATTCATGTGTGGTTTCAGCTTGTCCTCCATCATATTGCTGTATTTTACTTTATATTATATATATATATATACTGCCTTTCACCGGATATATATGTATAGAACACGATGTCATGCTAATATGTTGTGATATCTGCATCCTTTCTGTATTATTTACATTTCTTTATGAATACAGAGAAACACTGAAGCATGCCTCATGTCCTCGTCTCTTCATTGACCTGTAGTTCTGATCTTATATTTGATATGAGCTGCTGATGACGCTTTAACATGGAAAGAACATCACGAGGAGGAACATCTTTCAAACCAGCGTAGTTCTGCTTCTGATTGAGACCAGACGAGTGTTTGTGCAGCGATGGACGTGAGTCGGTTCTGACCTCGTCCTCCTTGTTGAGCAGCAGCAGCTGGCTGTCCGTCAGGATGCAGAACTTCCTGTCCCAGGCTCCGCCCCCGCTGGACGGACTCTGACCGCAGGAGAAGAGGTGAGCCGGAGGACCTTTAACGTCTGAGAGCGGCAGGAAGCACAGAGACACACGGAGACACAGAGACAGAGAGACACACAGAGAGACACAGAGACACAGAGAGACACGGAGACACAGAGAGAGACAGAGAGACACAGAGACACACGGAGACACAGAGACAGAGAGACACAGAGAGACACGGAGACACAGAGAGAGACAGAGACACAGAGACAGAGAGACACAGAGAGACACGGAGACACACAGAGACAGAGACAGAGACACAGAGAGACACAGAGACAGACACGGAGACACACAGAGACAGAGAGACACGGAGACACAGAGAGAGACACGGAGACACAGAGAGAGACACAGAGACACAGA
>NC_136648.1:872500-880000 GCF_949748355.1 Melanostigma gelatinosum | reverse complement strand
ATTTACACTCTGATGGTTAACGTTAAACTTTATTTACACTCTGATGGTTAACGTTAAACTTTATTTACAGTCTGATGGTTAACGTTAAACTTTATTTACACTCTGATGGTTAACGTTAAACTTTATTTACACTCTGATGGTTAACGTTAAACTTTATTTACAGTGTGATGGTTAACGTTAAACTTTATTTACACTCTGATGGTTAACGTTAAACTTTATTTACACTCTGATGGTTAACGTTAAACTTTATTTACAGTGTGATGGTTAACGTTAAACTTTATTTACACTCTGGAGGTTAACATTAAACTTTATTTACACTGATTGTTAACGGTAAACTGACTCGGCCTGTGAAAGGCTAACGAGCTTCCTTTTGTTGCTGTGGGAGCTTTTATTATGGAGGGTCAATTTACATACAAAAAGAAGACGAACACAAACACTCCTTCAGCTTGCAGGAGGTGGCGGTCATGTTGGCCTCCAACACACACACACACACACATTTTCAAGTTAATTAGCCTGTAACTAGCATTAGCTGCTCATTGTGAGATGTAAACTCAGAGTGTGAGCGCAGGAGGGTGAGATAGGTTTGTGTGTATGTGGAGAAGTGAGAACTTTGTGTTTTTTTTTACTTCCCAGCATCCTCTCTGTTCGCTGCTGTTCCTGTTCATCTGTTCACTCTGACTACAGCTTCTCAGTGAGTGTTGAATAAACACAGAATCCTCCAGTTAAATAAGTTATTTAACTGTCATCTAACTGTTAATTAACTGTAATGACTTAGGAATAAAAGTCTTTATATTTGGAGAATAAAAGTCTATATTTGGAGAATAAAGCTTATGTTATGTGTTATAAGCTGCCTCAGGAATAACATGTTGGATGATGTTTATTATGCCTAGAATGGTTGCTTGTATGTTTCAGCAGATTACAGTCAATATTTTTACGGATCATATGACAACATTCCTCACTGATTGGTTAAAGTGACATTCATGTCATTATTTAGATATCAGATCAAACTGCAAAACACAAAACAACAAGAAAACTTTAATCCAATTCCTGTTTGTTCAGATGCTTCATGCAAAGAGTTTCAAGTATGAAAGTGAAAAATAAAACAGGAAACACGTGTTCTCATTGTTATTAATGTGGTTCAACAAATATGTTTTAATCTCTGGGTCTACGAGAAGAAACAGATGTTTAAGATGCTTCCATGAGAACTGTATTACAGTGATGATGCTGAGAAGGAAGATAACTCCTCCCCCTCTCATATGACTACATTTCCTATAAACCACCTGTATCTGGTGTCCCAGAGAAGAGGACTTCCTGGTTGGTTTTGGTGAATGTGGGTCTTGTTCAGGTTGAGTCCCCGTGTTGGTCTGAACACCAGCAAACCTGCACTTTCATTTTATTTAAATATCCTAAAATCTTCACCTTCAGGTCGATTCCTCAAACGACTACAAGTATTAAGATCTCGTAATATTACAACATTTCTCAAAAGACTTCATGAAATGCTAAAAGAACTTTGAGTCTAAACATGTTGGTTTCTCCAGTGGGTTTTATTAAATGTGTTTTCTCTCTTTTTGGAGTCCTACAAGTTCTAAAATATCCGTGCTGTATTCTGAATTTGGTTTATTTTGATGTGAGGTTTCCTAAACACTGTATTTGGACCAAATATGGTCACTTCCTGGTTGCAAAAAAACCAAACAAACAAGATGGCGACGACCACAACGCTGAACTCAAGGCTTCAAAACATCCACAAACCAATGACAGACGTTACGACAACTCCGTCCACTTCCTGTATACAGTTTATGGTGCTGCTAAAGATTACGACGAAAAAAGAAAAACTTTCTTCAGATTAAATATTAATTCAATTTTTAAATTCTTGGTTAATTCCGTCGCAATGACGCTGCGTTTTGTTCCCAACCACCACGACAAAAGTGGTTTCATTTCACTGCCGCTCTGGTTCACCCGTCTGACTCTATGGCAACAGCAGCCGAGGCTCATGGGTATCGCAGTCTTTAGACCCGTCCACCAACACGTGGGACAAAAACACGTTCATTCAGGCACTCCTCCAAATATGGTCACTTCCTGTTCACTGGTTGCAAATATAAACAAGACTGCGACGGACAAAATGTCGAACTAGAGGTTTCAAAATGTCCACAAACAACAAGAGACGTCACAACGGCCGAGTCCACTTCTGACGTGTTTAACAGCAAATGAAACGCTCGATTGAAACAACAGAAACAGTGTTTCCTCTGCAGGGATCAGTTGTCAGTTCTGCATGAAAACACACATTCGTTACCATCTGGCTCCAAATATTTCGTCTGCACATCACGCCATGTTCCAGTGGAAAATGCAATTCGCATAACTTCACCTCCAACCGACACACAATCCGGACGAATGCAAATGTTTTGTGGAGAAGCTGCCGGATGATTTCCAGCTCTCAGTCAGCACAAAGGAGGAAGACTCAACCACAGAGGAAGGTTTTACCTCAGGACACACAGGATGAAGCTCTGTGACGCTCCTCAGAAGTCAGAATGAGCGTTGTAGTTGTAGTTATAGTCTGGGACCAGAATCAACTGGTGGTTAAGAAGCTAACGAGAGATCTGTTTCTCGAGAAGGTTGCTATGAATCTCTTCAACAAATCCTCATACAACATTTTATCCTTTTACTGAAGTTATCGTCGTTAACAACTCGTGTTCGTTACATGAATGCAGTGTTTTCAAAATAAACTTCCGTCTTCACAGGAAACTACTTGGTTAGGTTTAATGAAGATTGTCATTTGGGTTAAAATAACTACAGAAGTGTTTTCATACTGAAGTACAGAAGAAAGGCGACAAATAAATCAACGTTTCCTACGAGGAACAAACAGTTCTCCTGGAGGAAAGATCAGCGTGAGATCAGTGATCATTTATACGTCCTGCTTAGGGTTTGATTTCATATCTACAAATTACATTCTGTTCATATTTCGTAGGTTTAGCTGCGAGCGCTGCGTGAGAAAAGCCTGTTCTGTACCGTAAAATAAAGGTTGACATATGGGTCGGAATACTTCGACGTTGCTATACATCTATAGAGAAACAAGAAGTGTAAAGTTACTCCTTCAACAGTATTTTCTCTCATGATGTACTTGAATAAATCCAGATCAACGTGGTCTCTCCTACCAGACTCTTCAGGTTCAGGTCTCTCCCCGAGGACTCTGCTGATCCTCCTAGACACCGAGGTGAGGAAGCTGCTGACGGAGGCTCCTCTCCGCTCCGACCTCACCTTCCCGACCGCCGTCCCGTCCGGACCGCCCCCCGTACCGGGCTCAGACACGGACCTGAAGAAGGACAGGATCCTGCGCAGAGATCCGGGCCTCTGCTGGCCCTCGGAGGGTCTACGTGGGGCCACGTTGGACAAGCTCGGGAGGCTGAGCAGCCTCAGGTGGACAAGAGGCTCCGTGGAGCGCCCTTCGCCCTCGGGGGCGGCCATCTTTCCCGTTGCCAGGTGAGCAGATGTCCTCCACTCGTACTCGCCCAATGGCTGCTCAGGCTTCCTGTAATGGAGCCAGCGGTACGAGGCCCCACGGGGACTCTGGACCGGAGCCTCGCCACCCTCAGGGGGGCGTTGACTTCCCCTCATGGTCCGGCAAACATAGACGTCCCTCCAGGCAGATGGAACAGCTGGTTCACCGACTACCCTAAGGACACATCTCTGCTCGGCGAGCTCTTTGTCAACGAGGCCGGCGGTGAATCGTCTTCCTGGGAGGAAGTGGAGCGTCAGATGAACATCGAGTTTGTTTTTTAAGCCAATCAGGTTTCACCAAACACGCACGAAGCAGCAGGCTGTGGTTTCCCCTGAGAACGGGCTGGAAACTGAAACCACAGAGTTCAGAGAGTCGCCGCCGTCGTCTTCTTCTTCTTCTTCTTCCGTTGTGATCGCTGATCAAACCGTCCGATCGGGTTGTTTTCATTCACAGATGAACGACACAACAGAGACGAGAGAGCTTTGGTTTTCAGAATCATTTCAGATTACAAAGCTCATCAAACATGAATCTTATTTCAGTTCAACGGGATTCTGGGAAAACACCTCAAACACCAAAATGCTTCAACTGCAGTGGTTTAGTCCTCTGCTAAAGTACAACTCTCATGTACTTGTACTTCACCTGAGTATTGTCTTTAATGCCACTTCTACTCCACTACATCTCAGACGGAAATACTGTATTTTAAACCAGTGATTCTCAACTGGTGGGCCGCAGACCCGTTGTCAGCCTTTGCCTGACAAAAAAAAAAGAAAATGTGATTTTATTTTGAAGGGCATTTTTTATGCAGCGGAATTATTCCAGCATTTACGGCACTTTATCAGCGGGAAAAACACCGACCAATGCGTTGTGAATCACATCACGTAATGAAGCCCAGCCAATCAAATATGGGCATTCTGACAAGTTTCCTGACTCAGTGAGATGTTCACACACCGTGACACACGGGGAGAGACGAGGACACAGAGACAGAGCAGGACTGTTGAGCTGTGGGTTGTGAAAGTCAAATCACAGGACGATCTCCAAAAGAGAGAAATCTCCAGAGAGACCAGAGTCATTAGACTCTGACTGGACAGACTCATAGAGGTGAATTCTTCAAACACTCATTTCTCTTTTTGGAAGATGAGAAAAATATAATATCGTGGATTTTTCACTTCATCCTGAATGAACTGAATTTAAAGCTGCAGGACAATTCAGTGAAAATAATTTTTCTAAAATGAATTTCATTACGTAATTTATTCTTTAATCCAGCCGTTATTTTACTTGAAATGAGAAGAACATTTATTCATGTATTTCTATGTATTTATAATCCATCCAGTTAAATTTGAAAAATGAGAATATTTATTAAAATATAATTGATGTGTGCTTTCTTTATTTGATTTGGCAGTTGTTTACAACACAGACACGTTACTACTACTAGACTTCTTGAATATATATATACCCAAATTATATATATATATAATTATATATAAATTATATATATATATATATATATATATATATATATATATATATATATATAATATATATATATATATATATATATAAATTATATATATATATATATATAATATATATATATATATAATATATATATATATATATATATATATATATATATATATATATATATATATATATATATATATATATATATATATATATATATATATATATAAATAATTTGGTTCGTGGGTCGCAGCTTGTCATTCAGGGGTGATGGTGGGTCCCACAGCCAGACCAGTTGAGAACCACTGTTTTAAACTATTTATCTGATTTTACAAATTAATTCATTATTGTTGCACAAACAATCAGAACACGAATGTAAATCACTTCTTAAAACACATTTTTACAGACTGGCTATTTTATTATTTCATTTCTTTATTTTAGTTTATTAGTTTATTCTTATCGTATTGTTTGTCTTCGTTGAGCTTTCTTTTGTTTTATCGACTTACTTTTGCTGCTTTGTTTTTTAAAGCACTTTGTAAACCCTGTTTTTATTATTATAATATTATTATTATTATAATATTATTATCATTATATTTGTATTATTATTATTATATTATTATTATTATTATTCCTCCATCATTGTTAAATGATCCGTTGAATCAGTAAATATAATGTAAAGCTTGAATCGTGCCGATGAAGACAGTGGGAGGAGGTTGAAAGCTCCTGAAAAGCCTCGTGAGCCTCTTTCTCATGTTGACAAGGAAAATAAATATATAAATGATGAATATTTTAGGAGGTTTTGTGCAATAAAAAGCCAAAAAGAAGGAAACATATATAATTCTGTGACGCTGGGCTTTCCGTTCTTTTACCGCTGCCCCTGAACTTGTTTTCCGTGCTAAGCTAGGCTACATGCTAACAGAGTTTATGTGAGGAAGGCGGAGCTTCAGCAGCTGAATATGGAAACAATCTGACGAGAACTCTAAAATAATGATGAGTGAATCAGAGCAGCTTGTTATGTCACATGACTCAGAACATGTCACTACAGATATGATACAGAAGAAACAAATCTGAATCTTCACTGAAGCTAATATGAATCCAATGAGACAAAATGTGTGACTTTAATATAAAGAGTTGTTCATCACTTAAGTTTCTCTGAAACAAGTTGAAGTGAATCTTTTTGAAACAACTTTCTTCTTCTCCCCCTCCTCATCTCCCTCCTCTTCTTCCTTCTCCCCCTCATCTCCCTCCTCTTCTTCCTTCTCCCCCTCCTCCTTTCCCTCCTCCCTCCCCTCCTCATCCTCTTCTTCTCCCCCTCCTCTTCTTCCTTCTCCCCCTCCTCCTCCTTTCCCTCCTCCTTCCCCTCCTCATCCTCTTCTTCTCCCCCTCCCTCCTCCTCTCCCCCTCCTCCCTCCTCTTCTTCCTTCTCCCCTCCTCCTCATCTCCCTCCTCTTCATTCTCCCTCTCCTCCCTCCTCCCCCTCCTCTCCCCCCTCCTCTTCTTCCTTCTCCCCTCCTCCTCATCTCCCTCTTCTTCATTCTCCCTCTCCTCCCTCCTCCCCCTCCTCTTCTTCCTTCTCCCCCTCCCCTCTTCCCCATGTGACCCACATCTGCATGTTCATTGGCTAACGACGCTGCATGTAGGTCAGAGCTAGAGACCCAGACGGACCAAGAGCCAAGTCCTCCTGAGGACCGCCCCCCCACACAAGGGGGATCGGGAGAGTCCAGGTCCTTCAGCAGACTTCCTGTCCACATGAGACACGATACCCACAAGCACCAATCCCTAATCAATAACCATATTCACCTTGCATTCATTCTTTTATATATGTGCGTCTAAATTAATAGGTTTTTGTCCCACGTTTTGGTGGACCGGTCTAAAGACTGCAATACCCATGAGCCTCGGTGGCCGTTGCCATGGAGAAAGGCCAGTGAGACTGGGTGAACCAGGGCGGCAGTGAACAGGAAGTGACCATATCTGGACTGAGGAGGAGTGACGTGTGGTTTTTGAGAGTTTTAGAGAATTTATGAAAGTGAATAATGGTGAAATAACTTATAGATTACTGTATTGAGACATAAATAAGCTTTAGTTTGAATTATGAATACACATTACTACACAGCCTATGTGACCATGGGTCTCCAGATGTAAAGTGCCGAAACATACTCTGAGTAAAACATGTAGAATATTCATTTTCTGTGGTATTGTTATCAGATGTGACCCTGGACTAGGTAAGGCTTCATTGTGTTTAGCAACGTCAAATATGATAAAAAGAACCAATAAGAGTGTTGGTGAGATGGTATTTCACCATCAGGAGAAGAACCTCTGTGTTTTTCCACTGAGTCCTCAAATAGACGGCAGCTTATTTTGGACTCTTGTTTTGTTTCAGAGAGGAAATCCCCCCCCCCCCCCCCCCATCTTCCATTTCCTCCTCTGATCCGCCTCCATTGTGTCCTGAAGACCTGAACCGGATCGCCTGAACCGGGCCGACACAAACGGAACCAAACGAGCCGCTAACAGAAGCTGTGTGGACGTCACTCACAAAGAGCTGCATC
>NC_136648.1:862500-867500 GCF_949748355.1 Melanostigma gelatinosum | reverse complement strand
CCCCGTGGTGACCGAGCCTTTGAGGCAGTGGCCCCGTGGTGACCGAGCCTTTGAGGCAGTGGCCCCGTGGTGACCGAGCCTTTGAGGCAGTGGCCCCGTGGTGACCGAGCCTTTGAGGCAGTGGCCCCGTGGTGACCGAGCCTTTGAGGCAGTGGCCCCGAGGCTCTGGAATGCTCTGCCTGCAACTCTGCGCCTCGCAGATACTGTGGATACTTTTAAAAGCCAGCTAAAAACCCACCTGTTTAGGCTGGCGTTTGAGTAAAAACCCATGTCCTAGACCTGCTCTTAAAATATGTTTTACATTTTTATTTTATTTTATCTTATTTTTTATTTTTCTCTATGTATGTAATTTATTGACCCTAGGGTCACATTGTGTTTTTTATGCTTTTAAATGTCTGCTCTGTTAAGCACTTTGTGATAGTACTGTCTGTGAAAAGCGCGATATAAATAAAATTCATTCATTCATTCACACAGTGAGTACTAATACCACACAGTGAGAGTACTAATACCACACAGTGAGTACTGATACCACACAGTGAGTACTAATACCACAGTGAGTACTAATACCACACAGTGAGAGTACTAATACCACACAGTGAGTACTAATACCACAGTGAGTACTGATACCACAGTGAGTACTAATACCACACAGTGAGAGTACTAATACCACACAGTGAGTACTTATACCACACAGTGAAAGTACTAATACCACACAGTGAGTACTAATACCACAGTGAGTACTGATACCACAGTGAGTACTAATACCACACAGTGAGAGTACTAATACCACACAGTGAGTACTTATACCACACAGTGAAAGTACTAATACCACACAGTGAGTACTAATACCACACAGTGAGTACTAATACCACACAGTGAGTACTAATACCACACAGTGAGTACTTATACCACACAGTGAAAGTACTAATACCACACAGTGAGTACTAATACCACACAGTGAGAGTACTGATACCACACAGTGAGTACTAATACCACACAGTGAGTACTAATACCACACAGTGACAGTACTGATACCACACAGTGAGTACTTATACCACACAGTGAAAGTACTGATACCACACAGTGAGAGTACTGATACCACACAGTGAGTACTTATACCACACAGTGAGTACTAATACCACACAGTGTGTACTAATACCACACAGTGAGAGTACTGATACCACACAGTGAGTACTTATACCACACAGTGAGTACTAATACCACACAGTGAGTACTAATACCACACAGTGAGTACTAATACCACACAGTGAGTACTTATACCACGCAGTGAAAGTACTAATACCACAGTGAAAGTATTACTGCTGATATTCATACGTGTATTTCTACATAGTTTTTGTGTGTACTCTGTGTGCTCTGTCAGACCTCAGATCCAAGAGGAGCAGTGTGGATTCCGTCCCGGCCGTGGACCCGTGGACCAGCTCTTCACCCTCGCAAGGCTTCTGGAGGGCTTCTGGGAGTTTGCTCAACGAGTCTACATGTGCTTTGTGGACTTGAAGGCTTTCGACCGGGTCCCTCGGGGGTTCTTGCGGGCGGTGCTGCGGGAGTACGGGGTGCCGGACCCGTTACAACGGGCGATCCGGTCTCTGTACGACTGCACGAGGAGCTGTGTCCGCATCCTCTGCAGTAAGTCAGACACCTTCCCGGTGGGTGTTGGAAGAGGAAGATGATGGATGTAGTACAGTAAAAAGTTTAAAACATCTACAGCAGCAAAATGCAACATACCCAGAAACATGTGATGAAATACTACTTTATCCACATTTAGATGACACCTACATATTTTTACTTTAGAAAGAAAGCATGTATTTGTGTGGTATTAGTACTTTTACTGCAGTAAAGGATACACCACACACCCTCAGCGGCTCCTGTAGTAATTATTTTATTATTCAAACGTTAAGTCTGGATTTTACAGGCACACAGGATCAAACAGGGTTCACTCCGGTCCTCACGGGGCTCACACACACACACACACACACACACACACACACACACACACACACACACACACACACACACACACACACACACACACACACACACACACACACACACACACACACACACACACACACACACACACACACACACACACACACACACACACACACACACACACGTGTCTAAGACAACAGGGTTACAAATAGGATACAAATACCTGGTACATTATAACTTAAAATACTGTTCATACATCTGGTGTGTGTGTGTGTGTGTGTGTGTGTGTGTGTGTGTGTGTGTGCTGGACGTCCCGCAGAGCGACCGTCTGGCTGGAGGGAGAACAAGTAGAAATAAAGTGAGCAGAGTCCGGTTGTCCTGGTAACAGACTGTTAATCTGCAGAATACCAGGGAGGACAATCTGATGTTTTGTGTTTGGTTCAGGACCTGATTTACAAAAAATAAAACCTGCTTCAGTGCCGACACGCGGGACCAACACCACGAGGAAGGTTGAGCGGAACACGACGTGACTGAGTAACAACCCGACTGATGTTAAGGCACGAAACACTGATTATAACTACGGTGACCGAGCGAGGAGCAGTCGGTACGACGATCGGGACGTCCTGCTGCCTCAAACACAACTCAACAAACACTTCAGTTCGCTTGAAGGAACTCAGCGAGAATCAATCAAAGACGAGTGAAGTACGAGCAGAGACGCCGGAGGCGCGTTTGACACGTCGTATTAAGTCCTGAATCATGTCGGCATATATATTTACACAAGAACACAATCCTCTCTCTATGTCATGATAAAAAAACATTCACACAAATATAACATTAACAATAATTATTAGCACCAGTGTATCAGATAAAAACTCTCGCTACGCTAAATACAGAGTTGCATAGTGTTGCGTTTATCCTGGAAGAAGATATGAATGTGTGAGCGGAACACCAGAAATAAGCAGCAACTTGTGGGACAAGACAGAAATAGAAGACGCGTACACGAGACACGATCTAAAGACGCGTACACGAGACACGATCTAAAGACGCGTACACGAGACACGATCTAAAGACACGTACACGAGACACGATCTAAAGACGCGTACACGAGACACGATCTAAAGACGCGTACACGAGACACGATCTAAAGACGCGTACACGAGACACGATCTAAAGACGCGTACACGAGACACGATCTAAAGACGCGTACACGAGACACGATCTAAAGACGCGTACACGATCTAAAGACACGTACACGAGACACGATCTAAAGACACGTACACGATCTAAAGACACGTACACGAGACACGATCTAAAGACGCGTACACGATCTAAAGACACGTACACGAGACACGATCTAAAGACGCGTACACGAGACACGATCTAAAGACGCGTACACGAGACACGATCTAAAGACGCGTACACGAGACACGATCTAAAGACACGTACACGAGACACGATCTAAAGACACGTACACGAGACACGATCTAAAGACACGTACACGAGACACGATCTAAAGACACGTACACGAGACACGATCTAAAGACACGTACACGAGACACGATCTAAAGACGCGTACACGAGACACGATCTAAAGACGCGTACACGAGACACGATCTAAAGACACGTACACGAGACACGATCTAAAGACACGTACACGAGACACGATCTAAAGACACGTACACGAGACACGATCTAAAGACGCGTACACGAGACACGATCTAAAGACGCGTACACGAGACACGATCTAAAGACGCGTACACGATCTAAAGACACGTACACGAGACACGATCTAAAGACGCGTACACGAGACACGATCTAAAGACGCGTACACGAGACACGATCTAAAGACGCGTACACGAGACACGATCTAAAGACACGTACACGAGACACGATCTAAAGACGCGTACACGAGACACGATCTAAAGACGCGTACACGAGACACGATCTAAAGACACGTACACGAGACACGATCTAAAGACGCGTACACGAGACACGATCTAAAGACGCGTACACGAGACACGATCTAAAGACGCGTACACGATCTAAAGACACGTACACGAGACACGATCTAAAGACGCGTACACGAGACACGATCTAAAGACGCGTACACGAGACACGATCTAAAGACACGTACACGATCTAAAGACACGTACACGAGACACGATCTAAAGACACGTACACGAGACACGATCTAAAGACACGTACACGAGACACGATCTAAAGACGCGTACACGAGACACGATCTAAAGACGCGTACACGAGACACGATCTAAAGACGCGTACACGAGACACGATCTAAAGACGCGTACACGATCTAAAGACACGTACACGAGACACGATCTAAAGACGCGTACACGAGACACGATCTAAAGACGCGTACACGAGACACGATCTAAAGACACGTACACGATCTAAAGACACGTACACGAGACACGATCTAAAGACACGTACACGAGACACGATCTAAAGACACGTACACGAGACACGATCTAAAGACGCGTACACGATCTAAAGACACGTACACGAGACACGATCTAAAGACGCGTCAGCAGAGCGATGTCCTGAAACACGCGACGGTCTCTGAGCAGGAACGGAGCTCGCACAACATCTGGATATCTCGCACAACATCTGGATATATTGCACAACTTCATATTTCATTCCCAGAAGATGCAAATATGCACACGTGTAATATATTGTGCATTTAAGATAATATCCTGCATTTCGTGGGGATAAAATATGAATTCATCTTGTGCGGACACGTTTTTATTTTGTTCCCAAAAGATCCAAATCTTGCACACAAGTCAATATTTTGTGCGTAGACGATAATAACGTCACACTTCAAACCAAGATCCAAATCTCGTGGGAGCAAGACGACAACTTGCGTGTCGGGAACCAGATATTCTGTTCGTCTGTTCACACCTGCAGACAGACGGGCGAGTTCCCTCACGCCGCTGTGATCTGCAGGAACTAGACACGTCTGTTGGGAACGAGATTTAAAGACGAGATGTTCTCTGGACTTCAGAGGCTTCGTGTCCTCCAGCGGAGTGGGC
>NC_136648.1:852500-857500 GCF_949748355.1 Melanostigma gelatinosum | reverse complement strand
TGCTATCAAGGGGAACAGACACCGAGTCATGTGATCTACGAGCTCATCAGTGTGTATCGTGACCTTTGCTGGCCTGAGCCTCCTCCAGCAGCTCCATGATGGCCCTCTCTGCCTCCTTCAGCCGGTCCTCGAAGGCCTTGTCGCTGACTGTGTCCTGGCCCGAGCCGAGGTTATCGATCAGGGTTTGCAGGTCGTGGAGCTTCTGCCTCTGCTGGTTCACCTGGACACAGAGAACAACACGGCATACATTTCATTCATGCATTTCATTCTCTGCATGCTCTTTAGGTTTAGTGCTTCGTACTCGGCCACGTAGTATAAAGGTGTCCTGAATGTTTTGAGTTTTTGTCTGATATTTTTGGAGCTACAAAGGCCCTAAAAGGCCGCCGTACATAAGTGTCTGTCCGTCCCGTCTCTAGCGTCCGTCCTCACCTTGTCTCTGACCAGACTGTAGCAGGAGGGACACTGCTGGCAGCCCGGTGCCGAGCGGTTGTAGAAGTAATTCTCCTCACACATGTCACATCGAGCTCCCACGAAGCCGGGACGACACTCACAGCGGCCGTCCTCCTGACACTGACCGGACTGGGAGCCCTCAGGGTCGCAGTCGCAAGCTGAGGGGTCACAGAGAGACAGAGAGAGGGGGGGGAGTTAGAAAACACAACCAACCCACCAACCAAACTAACCCCACCAACCAAACTAACCCCACCAACCAACCAACCCACCAACCAAACTAACCCCACCAACCAACCAACCCACCAACCAAACTAACCCCACTAACCAACCAAACTAACCCCACCAACCCACCAACCAACCCACCCACCAACCAACCAACCAACCAACCAACCTACCAACCAACCCACCAACCAAACTAACCCCACTAACCAACCAAACTAACCCCACCAACCCACCAACCAACCCACCAACCAACCAACCAACCAACCAACCTACCAACCAACCCACCAACCAAACTAACCCCACCAACCAACCAACCCACCAACCAAACTAACCCCACCAACCAACCAACCCACCAACCAAACTAAATCCACCAACCAACCCACCAACCAAACTAACCCCACCAACCAACCAACCCACCAACCAAACTAACCCCACCAACCAACCAACCCACCAACCAAACTAAATCCACCAACCAACCCACCAACCAAACTAACCCCACTAACCAACCAAACTAACCCCACCAACCCACCAACCAACCCACCAAACTAACCCCACCAACCAACCAACCAACCAACCTACCAACCAACCCACCAACCAAACTAAATCCACCAACCAACCCACCAACCAAACTAACCCCACCAACCAACCAAACTAACCCCACCAACCAACCAACCCACCAACCAACCAAACTAACCCCACCAACCAACCAACCCACCAACCAAACTAACCCCACCAACCAAACTAACCCCACTAACCAAACAAACTAACCCCACCAACCCACCAACCAACCAACCAAACTAACCCCACCAACCAACCAACCAACCAACCAACCTACCAACCAACCCACCAACCAAACTAAATCCACCAACCAAACTAACCCCACCAACCAACCAACCCACCAACCAACCAAACTAACCCCACCAACCAACCAACCAACCAACCAAACTAACCCCACCAACCAACCAAACTAACCCCACCAACCAACCAACCAACCACACACACAAACACACACGGATGTCTCACGTTTGCATCCGGACGAGCTGAAGCCAAAGAAGTTGACCTCGCAGCGTTCACAGTGCAGGCCGGTGACGCCTGGCTGACACTCGCACTGTCCTGAAGTGATGTCACACTGACCATTGGTGGAGCCAATCGGATTGCAGTTGCACCTGTGGAGGAAAGAGCAGAAGAAGAGCCAGATTAAGAAAAAAACAGCACAATTTGACTGGTGTTGCCGTGATGTCACTGTAATGTCATTGTGATGTCTGACCGCTCGCAGCCGTCGGCGCTCTGCAGGTTGAAGAAGCCGGGCTCACAGGCGCCGCAGTCGCGCTCGGCCACGTTGGGGAGACACTCGCACTGACCGGTGACCTGAGAGCAGCCGGTCTGTCGACCCACGGTACCCAATGGAGAGCAGGAGCAGGCTGAGGACACAGTCAGGGACGAGACATTAATATTATTAGATTATTATAAAGATATCAGGGACGAGACATTAATATTATTAGATTATTATAAAGATATCAGGGACGAGACATTAATATTATTAGATTATTATAAAGATATCAGGGACGAGCTATTAATATTATTAGATTATTATCAAGATATCAGGGACGAGCTATTAATATTATTAGATTATTATAAAGATATCAGGGACGAGACATTAATATTATTAGATTATTATCAAGATATCAGGGACGAGACATTAATATTATTCGATTATTATCAAGATATCAGGGACGAGACATTAATATTATTAGATTATTATAAAGATATCAGGGACGAGACATTAATATTATTAGATTATTATAAAGATATCAGGGACGAGCCATTAATATTATTAGATTATTATCAAGATATCAGGGACGAGCTATTAATATTAGATTATTATCAAGATATCAGGGACGAGACATTAATATTATTAGATTATTATCAAGATATCAGGGACGAGCTATTAATATTATTAGATTATTATAAAGATATCAGGGACAAGACATTAATATTATTAGATTATTATCAAGATATCAGGGACGAGACATTAATATTATTAGATTATTATAAAGATATCAGGGACAAGACATTAATATTATTAGATTATTATAAAGATATCAGGGACGAGACATTAATATTATTAGATTATTATCAAGATATCAGGGACGAGACATTAATATTATTAGATTATTATCAAGATATCAGGGACGAGCTATTAATATTATTAGATTATTATCAAGATATCAGGGACGAGACATTAATATTATTAGATTATTATCAAGATATCAGGGACGAGCTATTAATATTATTAGATTATTATAAAGATATCAGGGACGAGACATTAATATTATTAGATTATTATAAAGATATCAGGGACGAGACATTAATATTATTAGATTATTATAAAGATATCAGGGACGAGACATTAATATTATTAGATTATTATAAAGATATCAGGGACGAGACATTAATATTATTAGATTATTATAAAGATATCAGGGACGAGACATTAATATTATTAGATTATTATAAAGATATCAGGGACGAGACATTAATATTATTAGATTATTATCAAGATATCAGGGACAAGACATTAATATTATTAGATTATTATAAAGATATCAGGGACGAGACATTAATATTATTAGATTATTATCAAGATATCAGGGACGAGACATTAATATTATTAGATTATTATAAAGATATCAGGGACAAGACATTAATATTATTAGATTATTATCAAGATATCAGGGACGAGACATTAATATTATTAGATTATTATAAAGATATCAGGGACGAGACATTAATATTATTAGATTATTATAAAGATATCAGGGACGAGACATTAATATTATTAGATTATTATAAAGATATCAGGGACAAGACATTAATATTATTAGATTATTATAAAGATATCAGGGACGAGACATTAATATTATTAGATTATTATCAAGATATCAGGGACGAGACATTATTACTAGACAAAAGGAAGCGTGTGGTTTCAGTGTTAGACTGTAGCACAGATGAATCAGGCTACTATAGATGTCACTTTGAAGAAGAAGCTGTGACGTAACATGATCACTAACCAACAGACTACTAAGAATCAACAGAGAACATCGTCCTCCTCCTGAGCACAGAGCAGTCAGTACAATCATCTCTTCTTCTCACCTTTGCACTTGTCGGCGGCGTTGGAGGCCAGGGCGTTGCCGTAGAAGCCGTCCCTGCAGCGGTCGCAGAAGAAGCCGTCGGTGTTGTAGATGCACTTCAGGCACTCTCCCGTCTCGCGGTTGCAGTTGCCGACGGCGTTGGGGTCGATGTTGTCGCTGCACTTGCAGGCGCGGCAGGCTCGGACCGGCCCGCTCTCACCCAGCGGGTCGCCGAAGAAGCCGTCGTCACAGAGCTCGCAGCGCTTCCCTGAGGACGAGGGGACGGGTTAGCGTGGAGATAACAGCCGGTGAAGGAAGAAACCGGAGGGAAACATCGGGGAAACATCGGGGAAACATCGGGGTATGTATATATATATGTATGTATATATGTATATATATATATATATATACATGTATATGTATGTATGTATGTATGTATGTATGTATGTATATACATACACCATTTACATCATTATACATATCTATATTCAAGACGTCTAGTAGTAGTAACGTCTCTGTGTAGTAAACAACTGTCAAATCAAGCACACATTATATTTTAACAAATATGATTCTCATTTTTCAAATTTAACTGGATGGATTATAAATACATAGAAATACATGAATAAATGTTCTTCTCATTTCAAGTAAAATAACGGCTGGATTAAAAAATAAATTACGTAATGAAATTCTATTTAAAAAAATATGTTCACTGAATTGCCCTGCAGCTTTAAACTCAGTTCATTCAGGGTGAAGTGAAACATTATATATTATATTTTTCTCATCTTCCAAAAAGAGAAATGAGTGTTGAGTCTGTCCAGTCAGAGTCTCATGACTCTGGTCTCTCTGGACATTTTCTCTTTTGGAGATCGTCCTGTGATTTGACTTTCACAACCCACACCACAAGTGCCGTAAATGCTGGAATAATTCCACTGCATACAAAATGCCCTTCAAAATAAAATCACAATTTTTTTATTTTTTTATTTTTTTTGTCAGGCAAAGGCCCGCGACCCACTGAAAACGGTTGAAACCAGTTGAGAATCACTGCTTTAGTTACAGCAGGTCGATAACAACTAACTGTGTTGATGCTTCAGCTCCAGGGAATCAGTCTAGATCCAGAGTAACTGATGATACGTCACCATCATCTCAAACAGAAGATCAAGACTTTCTATTGGCTCAAAATAAACTGCAGATCTGGAA
>NC_136648.1:817500-845000 GCF_949748355.1 Melanostigma gelatinosum | reverse complement strand
ATCAACTTTGTATCCTTACGGCTGTCACAGTTAACAGAGCGTCCTCGCTCAGGTTAACTCAGTGGAAAACTAGCTAAACAAAGCTGATACTGGGGCTGTAGCCATCAACTTTGTATCCTTACAGCTGTCACAGTTAACAGAGCGTCCTCGCTCAGGTTAACTCAGTGGAAAACTAGCTAAACAAAAGCTGATACTGGGACTGCGTCCATCAACTTTGTATCCTTACGGCTGTCACAGTTAACAGAGCGTCCTCGCTCAGGTTAACTCAGTGGAAAACTAGCTAAACAAAGCTGATACTGGGGCTGTAGCCATCAACTTTGTATCCTTACAGCTGTCACAGTTAACAGAGCGTCCCCGCTCAGGTTAACTCAGTGGAAAACTAGCTAAACAAAGCTGATACTGGGGCTGTAGCCATCAACTTTGTATCCTTACGGCTGTCACAGTTAACAGAGCGTCCCCGCTCAGGTTAACTCAGTGGAAAACTAGCTAAACAAAGCTGATACTGGGGCTGTAGCCATCAACTTTGTCTCCTTACAGCTGTCACAGTTAACAGAGCGTCCTCGCTCAGGTTAACTCAGTGGGAAACTAGCTAAACAAAAGCTGATACTGGGACTGCGTCCATCAACTTTGTATCCTTACGGCGGTCACAGTTAACAGAGCTGTCACAGTTAACAGAGCGTCCTCGCTCAGGTTAACTCAGTGGGAAACTAGCTAAACAAAGCTGGTACTGGGGCTGTGGCCATCAACTTTGTAGCATTACAACGATCACAGTTAGCGGAATGTGCTCGCTCAGGCTAACTCGGTGAATGCTAGTTATACTAAATCAACATTGAGGTTGTGCCCATTGATGGTTTTTACGCATTACGGCTGTCGAGTTCGCTCCGGCTAACTAGACTAAGCTAATACTCGGTGTGTCCATTGATTGTTGTAAACATTATGGACATATCGGTAGCGGATATCAGTTAGCAGAGTGCCCTCGCTCAGGCTAACTGGTAGCACACCAAGAGTTACAGCACCTGTCCAAGTGGAGAGTGTCCTCGCACTGTAAAGACTGTGGTTTTTTTTTTGTCCGTTTTCACAGTAGCAGAGTGCTCTCGCTCAAGCTAACTGGTGGGGCACCAATATCTGCAGCAACTATCCGAGTGAAGAGTGTCCTCGCTCCCCTCTCACTATGAGGACTGTTTTCCTGACCTGTTCCACAGTGGCAGAGTGCTCTCGCTCAAGCTAACTGGTGGGACACCAATATCTGCAGCAGCTGTCTTAGGGAAGAGTGTCCTCGCTCCCCTCTCACTGTAAGGACTGTGTTCTTTTTGTCAGTTTTTCACAGTAGCAGAGTGCTCTCGCTCAAGCTAACTGGTGGGACACCAATATCTGCAGCAACTAGCTTAGTGAAGAGTGTCCTCGCTCCCCTCTCACTATAAGGACTTGCCTGGCCTGTTTCCACAGTGGCAGAGTGCTCTCGCTCAAGCTAACTGGTGGGACACCAATATCTGCAGCAATTAGTTTAGTGAAGAGTGTCCTCGCCCCTCTCACTATAAGGACTTTGCCTGGCCTGTTTCCACAGTGGCAGAGTGCTCTCGCTCAAGCTAACTGGTGGGACACCAATATCGGCAGCAACTATCTTAGTGAAGAGTGGCCTCGCTCCCCTCTCACTGTACGGACTGTGTTCTGTTTTGTCCGTTTTTTACGGTAACAGAGTGCTCTCGCTCAAGCTAACTGGGGGGACACTAATATCTGCAGCAACTATCTTAGTGTAGAGAGTGGGCTTAGAGAGTGCCCTCGCCCCTCTCACTATAAGGACTTTGCCTGACCTGTTTCCACAGTTGCAGAGTGCTCTCGCTCAGGCTAACTGGTGGGTCACCAATATCCGCAGCGGCTGGCTAAGGGAAGAGTGTCCGAAGGATCACTCGCCACTGACTGCCCCCTGCCTGTTCTCTTAAACATTCAGCAGAGCGCTCCCGCTCGGACTGATTTGGAATTCCGCATAAACTAGTGGGACAAGGGTTCCACCAGAATCGCGGCCATGTTAAACTCTCCCGGCTATAGGACCTGTATAGCTCCTCTTCAGCCGGAGGACGGCCCTGACCTCTTGCCCTGGCAGGGAGAACCCAGGCAGGACCTGCGGCATCACGCCTTGAGCAGTAAGGTCTGCTAGGCTGGCCGAAGTGGAACACCTGATGCGGGAGGGCTACCTCCCCCTGTCAGGGCAGCTGAATCCAGCCCAACCTACCCTGGGCATTTGTATGGCGCTTGCACGCCGGGCATACACAGCAGCTGGAACATCCACCTGTGAGTGCCTTCTTCAGGCACCTTCCCGCCCTCACCACCTTTTCTTCCTCCCTCCGAGGAATATCTGAGGGAGTTGCGTGCATGGTGGAGACACCAGGGCTCTCTCCCGCCTTACATCAGACCATGCAGGAGGTGGCAAATCTGGCCTTGCACGTATGCCAGCCAGTTAGACGACTATGGCGTCCATCAGTTTCCCCTGAGGAGACTCTGAGGCCCGATGCCAGGTGCCCTCGACCCAATGTCGGGTCAAAGATGACCTGCTATCCAGGGCTTAGGACACAGCAGCGCTGTGCACCGTATCGACAACTCCCTCTCCCACCTCATGCTTTCCCTCGCAGATTCTCTGCAGCGGGCTACTTCGACGCTTCTGCTCAGTGATGCTTCATTGCAGGCGTTGGCGCTCATATCGAGGGAACGTGAATGTATGATGTCCACCCTGGTTCAGACTCGCCGCCAGGTTTGGCTGGCGCAGTCACCCCTATCTGAGACATGTAGGAGGACCCTCCATACTGTCCCAGTGGAGCCTGGTGAGCTGTTCGAGTCAGCTGCTGTACAGGCGCTTCAGCGGACTGTTAGAGCTAGCCAGACCTGGCAGCAGTTCTCTGGTCTTTGCAGGGACATGCCTGCACCCCCAGACCTAGGGGTCCCATTTTTGGCCCACAAGGCCGTTTCTCAGCCTCCAGCTTACCCTAGTAGCGCAACAGGCCTCGGCGTCCTGCTGAGAGGCCGGACCGCTACCTGTACAACCCTACTTACGTCCCCGTCCCCCCCGGCAGGGGTGCCAGGAGATGTCTCCAGGCCGGCTGTCAGGGTTCTTTCTCCCATCAGCGGATTTCCAAGGGAGAGTGGTTCACGTCTATCGACGCCTGTTCCCATGGTGCGTCACCACAACTTTCAGTCCTGGGTGCTTCCATTCGGACTCTCCCATCTCCCCATGGGTGTCCACAGTGTGTTACTGCTGTCCTTTCCCCCTGCAATCGCAGGGCGGGAACATACTGCCGTACTTAGACGACTGGCTGACCTAGGCGCCGTCCCGGCTTCAGGCGCCACAGGACACTGCTCGCCTTCTCTCACGTGGCCCGGTAGGCCTCAACGTGAACATGGAGTGGAGCTACCTGAGCCCTTCTCAGAGCATAACCTTCATTAGGGTGGCCCTATGAGGGCCTGTCTGTCGCCCCAGTGCGGATGGCTGAACAGCCTTCACTTGGATGCCAAGTGGCACAGATACAGGGCAATAATATTATCGAAACAGTGTCTATTCATCTATTCACTATCCCCATGGAGGGAGTGCATATCTGGCGAACAGTGTCCCAGGAACCGAGCCCCAGGGGCTCGGTTCCATTCCACCAGGAGATTGTCACAACAGTTACCTGCCTCTCAAGGCGGGTGCAGGGTGACAGAACGGGACAGCCTGGGGGCAGTTGTCTGCTGAAAGACCGCAGGTCCAGGTTCTAGAGCTAGCGCTCGAGCACTTCCTTCCATGTTTGAAGGGAAAGCATGTGCTTGTCCGGTGGACAGCACCTCTGCTGTGATTTCCCATGAACTATCGATGGGGCACCAGATCTGCAGAAGTTGCTACGGGGATCACCGTGGCCTTCTGACTTGGGAGGCCCCTCGCCTGACCAGCCTGTGGGCAATGTACCCACCAGGAGAATGGAACAAGGTTGTGGTTTCCTGTTCCGTTACAAGCCTCCACCGGGAGAGTGGCGGCTGCATCCAGACGTGTCGACCCACTGCCCCCACTGGGTCTCCCTGACGGAGAGGACCAGCCCTCTGGGTCAAGATGCCCTGGCTCACACGTGGCCAGAGGATCTTCTTTATGCCTTTCCACCAGTCCCTCTGCTTTTGCTATAAGCTTGTCAGAGTTCTTCCCCGACAGGAGGGATCTCCTGTCGCAACTAGAGGGTCGGATTTGGCATTCCAATCCCTGCCACCTTCAATTAGGGGTCACGGGAGGGCCCGACCGGATGCTGAGTGGCTGCATAGAACCAGTCTGACGGACTATTCTGAATGCCAGTGCGCGGTCTACCTGCCTGCAGTACAAGAAACAGGTGGAAGCTGTTCTCCGACTAGTGTGCGGCTCAGAACAAGGCCCCAGTACAGCGCCCCGTGCCTGCTGTACTGAGTTTCTACAGTCTCTCCTGGATAAGGGCCGGTCTCCCCTGCATGGGACCTACCCTTGGTACTGGACAGCTTATGCTTGTCCTTTTGAACCCCTGGCACAGGCGGAGCCTAGATGGCTATCAGCAAGACGGTTTTCTCCTTGCTGTCAATTCAGCTCAATGTGGGGGCGAGCTGCATGCCCTATCAGTGGAAGAATCATGTCTGAGGTGGAACTCAGATGGCTTGGGTGTCACTTTCTGGCCTAAGGCAGTGTTTCTCCCAAGGGGGTGGATACGTTCACATATAAACCAGCCTATCCAGCTGGCAAAGTTGACCCCCCCCCCCCCCTCCCCCATCGGGAGAGGAGAGGTCAAGGCTGCTGTGCCCAGTGTGGGCCCTCAGAGCTTATATGGAAGCCACCGCCTGCATAGTCGGTTATGGTGAGCCTAAGAAGGGCTGTGCTCCTTTTAAAAAAAAAAAAGGAAAAACGGCACCTGTCCCACTGGATAGGGGAGGCCATTGCCGATACATACAAGGCGAGCGGCTGCGCTCGGCCATCCGGGGTGAAGGGTCACTACCAAGAGTGTCTCCACACCGAGGGCAAGCCTGAGTGGTGTACCTGTGGGGGATACATGTGCGGCGGCCTCATGGGCATCACCGAGCACATTCACCAAACACGACAGAGTTAACGTTGCCGACCCTCACCCACTGGGGAGGGTTCTTGGCCAATTTTCTCTGCCGGAGCTATAAGGGGTAGTTACTGTGCTTCCTCGTGACTCTTTTGGTATAAGTCATCCAGTGTTAAGCACTGCCTCTGGCGGTCAGTAAGGATGAAATAGAACGAAAGTTACGAACGTAACTACGGTTCTATGAATCCTGGATGACCGCCAGAGTTCTTGGTCACTCGGAATCCCGTGAACTCGCGAGAAGATTCCATAGGACTGAGCTCAGGATGACACCGGAACTTATAGATGACGGTGGTCATCCGAGGTCACACGTGACTTTGTTGATATAAATATTCGACCTGCGCATGCGCGAGACGGGATACATCCAGTGTTAAGCACTGCCTCTGGCGGTCATCCAGGATTCATAGAACCGTAGTTACGTTCGTAACTTTCGTTATATAACTCAGCATATGAACTATAACTGATATAAGTATGATATTAGAGTTATATAACTCAGCATATGAACTATAACTGATATAAGTAGGATATTAGAGTTATATAACTCAGTATATGAACTATAACTGATATAAGTAGGATATTAGAGTTATATAACTCAGTATATGAACTATAACTTATATAAGTAGGATATTAGAGTTATATAACTCAGCATATGAACTATAACTTATATAAGTAGGATATTAGAGTTATATAACTCAGTATATGAACTATAACTTGTATAAGTAGGATATTAGAGTTATATAACTCAGCATATGAACTATAACTTATATAAGTATGATATTAGAGTTATATAACTCAGTATATGAACTATAACTTGTATAAGTAGGATATTAGAGTTATATAACTCAGCATATGAACTATAACTTATATAAGTATGATATTAGAGTTATATAACTCAGTATATGAACTATAACTTGTATAAGTAGGATATTAGAGTTATATAACTCAGCATATGAACTATAACTTATATAAGTATGATATTAGAGTTATATAACTCAGTATATGAACTATAACTTGTATAAGTAGGATATTAGAGTTATATAACTCAGCATATGAACTATAACTTATATAAGTATGATATTAGAGTTATATAACTCAGTATATGAACTATAACTTGTATAAGTAGGATATTAGAGTTATATAACTCAGCATATGAACTATAACTTATATAAGTATGATATTAGAGTTATATAACTCAGTATATGAACTATAACTTGTATAAGTAGGATATTAGAGTTATATAACTCAGCATATGAACTATAACTTATATAAGTATGATATTAGAGTTATATAACTCAGTATATGAACTATAACTTGTATAAGTAGGATATTAGAGTTATATAACTCAGCATATGAACTATAACTTATATAAGTATGATATTAGAGTTATATAACTCAGTATATGAACTATAACTTATATAAGTAGGATATTAGAGTTATATAACTCAGCATATGAACTATAACTTGTATAAGTATGACATTAGAGTTGTATAACTCAGTGTAACTTGTGATGTGTGGACATGGAGGAGACAGTGATGCGCTGCTCTCTCCTCATGAGCCGGCTGCTGTTGGCAGGTTTAACCCCGTTGTGAGGTCAGATGTCTCTTTGTTTTGACCAACTTCCTACCAATCACGCTGACCCGGGACCTTTGCTGACCTCACCAGAAAACAACTCAGCACCATCTGGTGGACTGAAAAAGCAATTGATTTGATTTTTAGATTTTGGTTTATATCATAAAAGATCGATACTTGGCGTCCATGTATCGATACAATATTGCCACGCAAAATATCGCGATACTATTCTGTATCGATTTTTTCCTCCACCCCTAGTACGTGTGTGTGCGTGTGTATGTGTACGTGTGTGTGTGTGTGTGTACCTGTCACAGCTGAAACCCTCCACGTGGTCTTTACAGCGACACTGTCCTGTGTTCACATCACACTCCTGAGTGCTGCCAGAGGGAGAACAGGAACAAGGCCTGATGGAGAGAGAGCGGTGATCACATGGTCACAGCCATCACCATGATCATAACCATCACCATGATCATAGCCATCACCATGATCATAACCATGATCATAACCATCACCATGGGCATAACCATCACCATGATCATAACCATCACCATGGTCATAACCATGATCATAACCGTCACCATGGTCATAACCATAACCATGATCATAGCCATCACCATGATCATAACCATGATCATAACCATCACCATGGTCATAACCATCACCATGATCATAACAATCACTATGGTCATAGCCATCACCATGATCATAACCATGATCATAACCATCACCATGGTCATAACCACAATCATAACCATCACCATGATCATAACCATCACCATGGTCATAGCAATCACCATGATCATAACCATCACCATGATCATAGCCATCACCATGATCATAACCATCACCATGATCATAACCATGATCATAACCATCACCATGGTCATAACCATGATCATAACCATCACCATGGTCATAGCCATGATCATAACCATCACCATGGTCATAGCCATCACCATGATCATGATCATAGCCATCACCATGATCATAACCATGATCATAGCCATCACCATGATCATAACCATGATCATAACCATCACCATGGTCATAACCATCACCATAACTATGATCATAACCATCACCATGGTCATAGCCATCACCATGATCATAGCAATCACCATGGTCATAACCATGATCATAACCATCACCATGATCATAACCATGATCATAACCATCACCATGATCATAACCATCACCATGATCATAGCCATCACCATGATCATAGCCATCACCATGATCATAGCCATGATCATAACCATCATCATGATCATAACCATCATCATGATCATAACCATCACCATAATCATAGCTATCACCATGGTCATAGCCATCACCATGATCATAGCCATCACCATGATCATAACCATGATCATAGCCATCACCATGATCATCACCATGATCATAACCATCACCATGATCATAACCATCACCATGATCATAGCCATCACCATGATCATAACCATGATCATAGCCATCACCATGATCATAACCATGATCATAGCCATCACCATGATCATAACCATGATCATAACAATCACCATGATCATAACCATGATCATAGCCATCACCATGATCATAACCATGATCATAACCATCACCATGATCACAACCATCACCATGGTCATAGCCATCACCATGATCATAACCATGATCATAACCATCACCATGGTCATAACCATGATCATAACCATCACCATGGTCATAACCATAACTGTCACCATGATCATAGCCATCACCATGATCATAACCATGATCATAACCATCACCATGATCATAGCCATCACCATGGTCATAACCATGATCATAGCCATCACCATGGTCATAACCATGATCATAACCATCACCATGATCATCACCATCATCATGATCATAGCCATCACCATGGTCATAGCCATCACCATGATCATAACCATCACCATGGTCACAACCATCACCATGATCACAGCCATGGTCATAACCATCACCATGATCATCACCATGATCATAACCATCACCATGATCATAACAATCACCATGGTCATAGCCATCACCATGATCTTAACCATCACTATGGCCATAACCATAACCATGATCATAACCATCACCATGGTCATAGCCATCACCATCATAGCCATCACCATGATAATAACCATGATCATAACCATCACCATGGTCATAACCATAACCATGATCATAACCGTCACCATGATCATAGCCATCACCATGATCATAACCATGATCACAACCATCACCATGATCATAACCATGATCACAACCATTACCATGATCATAACCATCACCATGATCATAGCCATCACCATGGTCATAACCATGATCATAACCATCACCATGATCATAACCATCACCATGGTCATCACCATCACCATGGTCATAGCCATCACCATGGTCATAGCCATCACCATGATCATAACCATCATCATGGTCATAACCATGATGATAACCATCACCATGGTCATAACCATCACCATGATCATAGCCATCACCATGATCATAGCCATCACCATGATCATAGCAATCACCATGGTCATAACCATCACCTGGACCGTCACACATTTAGTCCTGTTCCAGCAGACAATCAGAGACTCTAATAAAGTTATAATGTTCGTATCTCTCCAGCAGAGGGCGCTCAAAGTTTCATTTTTACTCTTATATTTCTGCACTTCTGCTAAACAATCAACATGTAAATGAAGCTGAACGATTGTATGCTGACAGTTTGCCCCTGCTTCCAGACTTTGTGCTAAGCTAGGCTAAACACACCCAGACTGTCTGTGAACGCGACGGCCAGCCTGATGATTCATCTGATTATTGATAAATCTGCCGGTTATTTGATTTGATTTATTTTTATTGTTTGGTGAAGGGGACATCTTGTTTTGTTTTGTCACAAAGATTCAGATTAATATCTGAGAGGACGACGACAACAGGAAATGATCTCTTCTGACAAACTGTAAACGATGAACGATGATTAGTTGTTGCAGATTCAATCAATCATTCACTGAGAACCGCATTCATCAAAGTGTTCGAGTAAAAGTACCAATACCACAGTATACAAGTACTCTGTTACAGTACAAGTACCAATACCACAGTATACAAGTACACTGTTACAGTACAAATACCAATACCACAGTGAAAGTACTCTGTTACAGTAAAAGTACTGTATTACAGTAAAAGTACTGTATTACATTGTAAAAATGTTTTTTATGGCATTTAAATAAAATAAAAAAACGTCTGCAGAAATGTGTGAATGGTAGAAACCTCCCAGTGACAGTAGTGAAGGTAAGAGAAGGTGTGTCGATGATGACATGAACACCAGACTCCACTCGTTACCTGCAGCCGGCCTCCGTCAGACTGTGGTATCCCGGCTGGCAGCGGTCACACTTCTCTCCGGTCACTCCGGGTTTACACGCACACACTCCTCTGGTGTCACACTGAGGAGACTCTGAGCCTGGAAACACACACACACACACACACACACACACGCCGTCAGCACATTCACCGTCCACCACGTGCAAACAATCAGCTCCCATGAACAAACCATTACAGGACAGATCTGGTGTCACTGGGACTCAAAGAGCAGCTGGTTCTCATTAAAGCAGCGGTTTGTTGCTGCGCTCTGTTACAAACCACAAACCAGTGAGTTCATGGCCGCGGTTCCACATGTTCTCCGCTGATGTTCTCTGCTCATGTTCACTCATCGGAGCCTCTTCTGTCCCCGGGACGTCAGAGGAGCACGGAAACTATCTGAATAGTACATTATATTAGCCAGCAAAGTGTGATTTATGAAAATCCTTCGTGGTGTGTTCAAGTGTTTGTGGGGAAACTCAAACTTGCAACAGGAGCGTTAATGTTCATTCTTGACCTCGTGAAAAAGTTCTTGTTTGTGTTCACTTTCTTGCTGAGCTAAAGACGTTCAGATAAAGACTGGTGTTGTATCTGTATGTTCAGTATAAAAACTGGTTAGCTTAGCATAATAATACATCAATTTTATATAGCACTTTTCAAAATACCTCTTAAAAAGAGACAAACAAACAAAAAAAGAAAAACAGACAGAGGAGCAAACAGAACAAACAAACAGAACATTTTGGTAAAAAAAAGAAGAAAAAAAGAAGAGCTGGAGAAGCTATGCGGGATGAAGGGTAAACAGCGAGCATGGCTCCAGTCTCCAGCTCCTCTGACTTCCTGATGCTCACGTCACATTTGAACGTCCCTGAACTCACCGACGCTGTTGCAGCCGCAGGGCAGGCAGCGGCTGCTGCCGGCGTCTCTGTGGTAGTCGTCCAGGCAGCGCTCGCAGTTGGGCCCGTCCGTGCTGTCGGCACAGTTTGAGCAGTGACCTCCGTGACCCGAGGCCCGGTACAACTCTGCATCGTAGTAACACTCAGAGCTCTTCCCGTTGCAGTCGCAGGCTGAGAGAAACATCACAACTATTATCAACAAACTATTATTATGTACAGTGAAGTACCAAGTACTCGACAGCAGTAAAGGGTAAAGCAGAAGCAGCAGTAGAGCAGTACAACAGTAGCAGTAGTGAAGTAGTGAAGATGTAACTGTTTGTTTTAATACTATCAGCTTCCTGCATGACCGATTCAGTAGACTGTGGGAGGAAAAGAAAAACACTAATATTTTCCTGAACCCTATTAGTCACACATCTGTGATATGAATGTGCAGCCGTCAGGAACCACAGCTCCCACAATCCCCCAGGGGCTGTCATGACTACTTCATCATGTGATCTGTTCCGTGGCTCAGCCCCACCAGACAGCTGCTGATCCCATTTACTCTGCTGCTTACTGAGAGATGAGTTTCTGTGTTCAGCTTGAAGGCGTTTAACTTTAACCTCTGCAGCAAAGCAGTAGTATCTGCAGTAAAGCAGTGGTATCTGAGGTAAAGCAGTAGTATCTGCGGTAAAGCAGCGGTATCTGCAGTAAAGCAGTGGTATCTGAGGTAAAGCAGTGGTATCTGAGGTAAAGCAGTGGTATCTGAGGTAAAGCAGTGGTATCTGCGGTAAAGCAGCGGTATCTGCGGTAAAGCAGTAGTATCTGCAGTAAAGCAGTGGTATCTGAGGTAAAGCAGTAGTATCTGAGGTAAAGCAGTAGTATCTGCGGTAAAGCAGCGGTATCTGTGGTAAAGCAGCGGTATCTGCAGTAAAGCAGTGGTATCTGAGGTAAAGCAGTGGTATCTGAGGTAAAGCAGTGGTATCTGAGGTAAAGCAGTAGTATCTGCGGTAAAGCAGCGGTATCTGTGGTAAAGCAGTAGTATCTGCGGTAAAGCAGTGGTATCTGAGGTAAAGCAGTAGTATCTGCGGTAAAGCAGTAGTATCTGCGGTAAAGCAGCGGTATCTGCGGTAAAGCAGCGGTATCTGCGGTAAAGCAGCGGTATCTGCGGTAAAGCAGCGGTATCTGCAGTAAAGCAGGGGTATCTGCAGTAAAGCAGGGGTATCTGCAGTAAAGCAGGGGTATCTGCAGTAAAGCAGGGGTATCTGCAGTAAAGCAGCGGTATCTGCAGTAAAGCAGCGGTATCTGCAGTAAAGCAGCGGTATCTGCAGTAAAGCAGCGGTATCTGCAGTAAAGCAGCGGTATCTGCAGTAAAGCAGCGGTATCTGCAGTAAAGCAGCGGTATCTGCAGTAAAGCAGCGGTATCTGCAGTAAAGCAGCGGTATCTGCAGTAAAGCAGCGGTATCTGCAGTAAAGCAGCGGTATCTGCAGTAAAGCAGCGGTATCTGCAGTAAAGCAGCGGTATCTGCAGTAAAGCAGCGGTATCTGCAGTAAAGCAGCGGTATCTGCAGTAAAGCAGCGGTATCTGCAGTAAAGCAGCGGTATCTGCAGTAAAGCAGCGGTATCTGCAGTAAAGCAGCGGTATCTGCAGTAAACTCACGCAGACAGTCGTTGGGGCTCTCGGCGGTCGCTCTCCTCCACGGCCGGTCGTTGTAGAACGACTTGCAGACGTTGCAGTCGTCGCCGTCCGTGTTGTGTTTGCAGTTACACACCAGCCGTCCTCCTCTGTTCTTCACACACTCGCTGGCATGGCCGTTACACTTACACCTGACGGCACAGAAACACACCTGTTACACCTGCACAACACACACTGCAACAACATCCATGATTCTGTGAGACCTCGGCTAACACTAACAAAGAGAGGCGACTCAGAGCTCTCCACGTCTCCTTAACAACTCCTCCGACTGATATTATATGTCTGAAAACAGACAGAACTTTCCATCTGAGAACTTTTTCCACTCCGTGGTTCTGAGTGAAGGTTTTGTTCAACCTCCTCGGGGGGGAAGAGCCCCTCACAACACGACAGGACTTGATCAGCAGCCACCTTTGCTTATTGTCTCATTGGCAGAGAGCGGTGGAAAAACTGACGACAAGAAGGAAGACTGAACTACTAAAGAGGCTATCGACACCATACTTTAACAACTGTATACATACATATATACAAATACATGTAGCTGTAAATATAAGTATCTACAAGGAGACTCATCAAGGAGAGTTTCACGTCCATCACAGTGCTGCAAGTCTGGAAATGTTGGAATAATTGAGCGGAATCCTAAAGCAGGAAGCCTGGATACATCTGATTGGCTGAGGGGATATCTGTGCCACTGGGCTGCTCTGATAGGCTGAGGGGATATCTGTGCCACTGGCTGCTGTGATTGGCTGTGGTGCTCGGCTCTCAGGTGAACACGTTCAGGTAGATGCCGGTGGAGCTGAGAGAGACCCCTCTTTGGGTAAATAAAGGTTCGATTCTGCAGCTCTGCAGGTGCTCCAGCTCAGGACTCTTCCCTTTTTCTTCCGCCCGTCACGGCGGTCGGTCCGCCCCATTCCGGTTCCCTTGTAATCCAACCCTGCCGGCCAGGAATGCCAGGAATGCTGGCAGTGTAATGGAAATCTGCTCCACATTTCAAACAGATTATGTCTGTGGAGGCTGTGCAGTGCGGCCTGTTTAACACTCTGGTAATGCTGTCGGAACCTTTATTAGGGCCCGAGCAACCGACAACGTCGGGCTGGCGAGGCCCTCTTGATATTGTACCCGTTGGGGTAAACGTACGCATGGTTGGAGGACTTGCCATGCATGAAAACTCACCAAATTTTGGGGACTTGTCAGGCCTGGTGAATATAGCCATCTGAAAAATAATGCATCTTTCTGTGTTCAGAAATGGCTCTCTAGCGCCCCCTACAAGTCGGACCGGCGACGCCCCTCGGCCAGTATGTCCCATTAACTTGAAATTTAACACACGTCCACTTGAGCTAGAGCTACAAAAACGCTACAAAAAAATATGGACCAATAAACTTCGTAGGGGCGTGGCTAAATATCAACACAACTTCTCAGCCGTTTGTCCTAAAATTCCAAATTTTGCAGCATATGTGCACATCGCATGCTGTAACATACCCTGAGAATTGTTTTGCATTCAACCACTAGGGGGCGCTACAGCAAACCCGCGAAGTTGTGCTTTTTGTCACTTTTTGCCGATTTCAGCCTTCGTATTTTAACGAACTCCTCCTAGAGAATTTATGCGATAAACTTCTCCTTTGGTCAGGATGTTCTTAAGACCTTTGTGATTAAAAGTTATCAAAATCTCGCGCTTTCATTGAAGAACCTTGACGTGGCGGCCATTTTGCCTCACTGTTTTTGAAAAAATGAATTCTTATAAGTTGTTATAACTCCAAGGTACATTATCCAATCCGCACAAAACTTCTCATGCATGATGCTACTTCAAGCTTGAACATATTTCAATTGAAAAAAATTCAATAACTCATAGCGCCGCCTACTGGCTAGAAATGTCATATTTTATACTTTTCTTCATACCTCCTAGCCAGGTGACCTGATGAGTTTCAAATTTGGTACGGATAGCCTTAAGACATTGATGATGCATCATCATGAATATTGTGAGTTTTCGTTGCACGGTGTTGCCATGGCAACGCATCGGTCGCCATGAAAAAGGAAGCTGATGGTTTAGTGTGTTGGGATGCTCAAAAAGTCATGGAACTTTGTACATGTGTCATAGGTCATAGGCAGACAGTGTATATGGTTTTTGGGCTTGGCCGTTTTAAATTGCTTCTATAGCGCCCCCTACAATATTTCAAAAGAGCAGCCCAGCGCTACGTTTTGGCTACATGTATGAAACGTGGTAGGCACATGTATCCTATGGCGACTTAAAAATAAGTCTCTTGGGACCATGCTCTAAACCCTACCGGAAGTCTGCCATTTTCAATTTTGTATGAATTTATACAATATTTCGACGACGCAGCCCTCGCGGTACGTTTCACTATCTACATATAAAATTTTGATGTATAGCATTTGGTAAACAGATGTATCACATGTAGACGGACCCAAAAGGCCCTGGAAGCTCTAAGCTCCAAACCTAACCGGAAGTCAGCCATTTAGACTTTAGTGAGAAAAAAACACATTTTTGCAAACTCCTACACGCTGGCTCCGATTTCTATGAAATTTGCCGTGGATCATAAGTGGATCTAGATCATCGAAAGTTATCAAAATCTTTTTGATATCTCTTTGCGTTTACAAGATATGGACCAATACACTTCTTAGGTGCGTGGCAAAATATCAACACACATAACTTCTCAACCATTTGTTCTAAATTCCAAAAATATTCAGCATATGTGCACATCGCATCCAGTAACATACCCTGACAATTGTTTTGCATTTGACCACTCGGGGGCGCTACAGTAAACCTGCAAAGCCTACTGGCTAAAGGAAATGTCTGATGTAACTCAGCTGGACTTGTTCCAAACGGTCCCAAACTTCACATGCTTGATAACACTCATGGCCTGAGGATTACTACAAGCTAATTTTCCCTAATACTCACAGCACCACCTGCTGGCGAAAGGAAATCTGCATTTTTTGACAAACACCATCCGATTTACGTGACTTTTACACAATGTGGTTTACACTTGATACAGAGCTACATAATGCACGTGTTCTGTAGGATACAGGAAGCATCGGACTATTTGCAAAACGTAATTTCCGGCATCAGGCGGTCCACACAGGATTAAACACGTCACGCTCGCGGACACGCCGTCCGACGGTCGCGGACGTTCTCGGACGCGCAGGCCGGAGTCTCGCCGGCACCCCGACGCGCACATGGCGAGGGCCCGTTCATCGCTGCTCGCAGCTTTAATTCTCTTTTATTTAGACGTGCAGGAAAAGGAGTTCTGATGTGGATTCCTGCGGAGGCCGCCGGGACGCAGACCACACAGTGACACATCAAGACCAGGACCCACAGAACACCCTGACCGCACTCGAGTCATTCAGTCACGCCTCCTTTCTCTGAGCAGGTTTCATGAAGCTCAGGCTGCTGACACTTGTTCACACTCTCATGCAAACAAGATAAAGAAGTACTCAATGTGTCGGTGACTACATGCATCAGGAGCTGCAGAATGAATCTGAATATGAACCAAATCAGTCCTGTTATGTCCTCACGAGAGCTACAACCTCCAGTGTGTGCCTCTGTCCTTTACCTTCCCCCCACAGCGAAGTCAGAGATGGCATAGTAGTAGGACTTGAGGACCTTGGGGTCGTTGAAAACCTCATCTCCGAACGTGTTGAGCCGGTTCAGGGTCACTCTGATGTCGGTGGCCGTCACCCAGTCCTGTAGAAGACACAACATGGACGCAGCGTTAAGACGTCGGGCCTGTCAGCAACACGAGATAAAGGAGGCGAGGATGAAGACCGTCTGCAGGTCATAAAGTAAAGACACATGAACATGTTGACCTGATGGTGGCGCGAGTTCAATGAGTCAGGCAGCCGAGGCAGACACAGATGTGTAGAAACATTCTTATGGAATGCAAGTTCCTTGAATCGCTAAAAAACTTGGATCCCGATTCCTCAAGCAGGGATGTGGTTTTTAGTTCCCAGGCTGTGGGAAACTCTGGGAAACACCAGAAACACTCCCACTGTGACATCTCTAAGTGAAATGGAATTTATCTTCTTGGTGTTATGATACGAGAGCCAGATGGAGAGGATCACTGACGGACAGCTGTTTCAGTGACGGAGGATAAAGAACGTTGCTCAACATCCCGTCTGTGTTGCACAGGCTCATGGGAAACCAGTGAAGGCCGGAGATCGCTGTGTTCCCCATCAGCAGGGAGCTTATCAGCTCTGTGTTCAGCAGGGAGCGCTCACAGCAGCTGCTGGAGGACAAACACACATCTGAAGCTTCCTCAGCGCTCGTTTCTGCTCTCAGGAAACACGTAGAAACGTTTCTCTGATATGAACTATGCACCAATAAATGGCTTCCTACCTTCCTATGACTTCCTTCCTACCTGTGACTTCCTTCCTACCTGTGACTTCCTTCCTTCGACTTCCTTCCTACCTGTGACTTCCTACCTTCCTATGACTTCCTTCCTACCTGTGGCTTCCTACCTTCCTATGACTTCCTTCCTACCTGTGGCTTCCTACCTTCCTATGACTTCCTTCCTTCCTATGACTTCCTTCCTACCTGTGACTTCCTACCTTCCTGTGACTTCCTTCCTTCCTATGACTTCCTTCCTACCTGTGACTTCCTTCCTACCTGTGACTTCCTTCCTTCGACTTCCTTCCTACCTGTGACTTCCTACCTTCCTATGACTTCCTTCCTACCTGTGGCTTCCTACCTTCCTATGACTTCCTTCCTACCTGTGGCTTCCTACCTTCCTATGACTTCCTTCCTTCCTATGACTTCCTTCCTACCTGTGACTTCCTACCTTCCTGTGACTTCCTTCCTTCCTATGACTTCCTTCCTACCTGTGACTTCCTTCCTACCTGTGACTTCCTTCCTACCTGTGACTTCCTACCTTCCTGTGACTTCCTTCCTACCTGTGACTTCCTACCTTCCTATGACTTCCTTCCTACCTGTGACTTCCTACCTTCCTGTGACTTCCTACCTTCCTGTGACTTCCTTCCTTCCTGTGACTTCCTTCCTACCTGTGACTTCCTTCCTACCTGTGACTTCCTACCTTCCTGTGACTTCCTTCCTTCCTATGACTTCCTTCCTACCTGTGACTTCCTTCCTACCTGTGACTTCCTTCCTTCCTGTGACTTCCTTCCTACCTGTGACTTCCTTCCTTCCTGTGACTTCCTACCTTCCTGTGACTTCCTTCCTTCAACTTCCTTCCTACCTGTGACTTCCTTCCTTCCTATGACTTCCTTCCTACCTGTGACTTCCTTCCTTCCTATGACTTCCTTCCTTCCTGTGACTTCCTTCCTACCTGTGACTTCCTACCTTCCTGTGACTTCCTTCCTACCTGTGACTTCCTTCCTACCTGTGACTTCCTTCCTTCCTATGACTTCCTTCCTTCCTATGACTTCCTTCCTACCTGTGACTTCCTTCCTTCCTGTGACTTCCTTCCTTCCTGTGACTTCCTTCCTTCCTGTGACTTCCTTCCTTCCTGTGACTTCCTTCCTTCCTGTGACTTCCTTCCTTCCTGTGACTTCCTTCCTTCCTGTGACTTCCTTCCTACCTGTGACTTCCTTCCTACCTGTGACTTCCTTCCTACCTGTGACTTCCTTCCTTCCTTCCTGTGACTTCCTACGACTTCCTTCCTTCCTGTGACTTCCTTCCTTCCTTCCTGTGACGTCCTACCTGTGACTTCCTTCCTGTGACTTCCTTCCTTCCTGTGACTTACTTCCTTCCTTCCTGTGTCTTCCTACCTTCCTATGACTTCCTTCCTACCTGTGACTTCCTTCCTTCCTGTGACTTCCTACCTTCCTTCCTACGACTTCCTTCCTTCCTGTGACTTCCTTCCTTCCTGTGACTTCCTACGACTTCCTTCCTTCCTGCGACTTCCTACGACTTCCTTCCTTCCTGTGACTTCCTTCCTTCCTTCGACTTCCTTCCTTCCTTCCTGTGACTTCCTACCTTCCTTCGACTTCCTTCCTTCCTTCCTGTGACTTCCTACGACTTCCTTCCTTCCTGCGACTTCCTACGACTTCCTTCCTTCCTGTGACTTCCTTCCTTCCTTCGACTTCCTTCCTTCCTTCCTGTGACTTCCTACCTTCCTTCGACTTCCTTCCTTCCTTCCTGTGACTTCCTTCCTTCCTTCGACTTCCTTCCTTCCTTCCTGTGACTTCCTACCTTCCTTCCTGTGACTTCCTTCCTTCCTTCCTGTGACTTCCTTCCTTCCTGTGACTTCCTTCCTTCCTGTGACTTCCTTCCTTCCTGTGACTTACTTCCTTCCTGTGACTTCCTTCCTTCCTGTGACTTCCTACCTGGAGAGGAACTGTTCTCGTAGCTGCCTCCTGTTTCAAGTATTCAGATAAAGAGATGAATGTAGAGATGAATGTGCTCTGGAGAGTTCAGAGAGGAAGCAGCAGTTTGACTCATGTTCAGGTCCATCTGTCCTCCTCAGTAGAACCTCTTCCTCCTCCTGTGACTTGAGCACACTGATGTTACATCCTCATGTAACTGCTGGGAATGTGGAGCAGATTCTGCCCTCAGCTGTGACTCACAGTGAACCCTCTCTCTCTCTCTCTCTCTCTCTCTCTCTCTCTCTCTCTGGAGGAGGAAACTGGTCGTGTGTACTGTTACTTTTACTGCAGTAAAGGGTGTGAGTACTAACGTATATAAATAAATAAGTCTCATGGATATCTGTGACACAGCTTTAAAGAACCGCAGCTCCACAATAAATATCACAGCGAGTGACGGCTGGTTGTTAAGGTGGAATGCAGCAGTTAAGGTGGACTGGTCTCAGCTGGGGGTTATTTCCCACTCAGACATGACAGACAGCAGGAATGTCAGCGAGCGACAAACAGCCGTCTGACGCCTCCTAAAAGAGTCCCGGCTTCAGTATAAATAGCTTCATGCCAACACGTCAAATAAGGAAGTTTACAGCTGAGCTGCGGAGCTAAATCTGTTCATTTAAACGGAGATGATGCATCACTACAACAAGTGCTCACTCTCGTTTAGAGACGTCTCGTTCTGTCGGTCGGGGACGTCTCGTTCCGTCTGTAGGAGACGTCTCGTTCAGTCGGTCTGAGACGTCTCGTTCAGTCGGTCTGAGACGTCTCGTTCAGTCGGTCTGAGACGTCTCGTTCAGTCGGTCTGAGACGTCTCGTTCAGTCGGTCTGAGACGTCTCGTTCAGTCGGTCTGAGACGTCTCGTTCCGTCGGTAGGGGACGTCTCGTTCCGTCGGTAGGGGACGTCTCGTTCCGTCGGTAGGGGACGTCTCGTTCCGTCGGTAGGGGACGTCTCGTTCCGTCGGTTGGGGACGTCTCGTTCCGTCGGTAGGGGACGTCTCGTGTCGTCGGTAGGAGACGTCTCGTTCCGTCGGTCGGAGACGTCTCGTTCCGTCGGTAGGAGACGTCTCGTTCCGTCGGTAGGGGACGTCTCGTTCCGTCGGTAGGGGACGTCTCGTGTCGTCGGTAGGGGACGTCTCGTTCCGTCGGTAGGAGACGTCTCGTTCAGTCGGTCTGAGACGTCTCGTTCAGTCGGTCTGAGACGTCTCGTTCAGTCGGTCTGAGACGTCTCGTTCAGTCGGTCTGAGACGTCTCGTTCCGTCGGTAGGGGACGTCTCGTTCCGTCGGTAGGGGACGTCTCGTTCCGTCGGTAGGGGACGTCTCGTTCCGTCGGTAGGGGACGTCTCGTTCCGTCGGTTGGGGACGTCTCGTTCCGTCGGTAGGGGACGTCTCGTGTCGTCGGTAGGAGACGTCTCGTTCCGTCGGTCGGAGACGTCTCGTTCCGTCGGTAGGAGACGTCTCGTTCCGTCGGTAGGGGACGTCTCGTTCCGTCGGTAGGGGACGTCTCGTGTCGTCGGTAGGGGACGTCTCGTTCCGTCGGTAGGAGACGTCTCGTTCCGTCGGTAGGAGACGTCTCGTTCCGTCGGTAGGAGACGTCTCGTTCCGTCGGTAGGGGACGTCTCGTGTCGTCGGTAGGGGACGTCTCGTTCCGTCGGTAGGAGACGTCTCGTTCCGTCGGTAGGAGACGTCTCGTGTCGTCGGTAGGGGACGTCTCGTGTCGTCGGTAGGGGACGTCTCGTTCCGTCGGTAGGAGACGTCTCGTTCCGTCGGTAGGGGACGTCTCGTGTCGTCGGTAGGAGACGTCTCGTGTCGTCGGTAGGGGACGTCTCGTGTCGTCGGTAGGGGACGTCTCGTTCCGTCGGTAGGGGACGTCTCGTTCCGTCGGTAGGGGACGTCTCGTGTCGTCGGTAGGAGACGTCTCGTTCCGTCGGTAGGAGACGTCTCGTGTCGTCGGTAGGGGACGTCTCGTTCCGTCGGTAGGAGACGTCTCGTTCCGTCGGTAGGGGACGTCTCGTGTCGTCGGTAGGGGACGTCTCGTGTCGTCGGTAGGAGACGTCTCGTTCCGTCGGTAGGAGACGTCTCGTTCCGTCGGTAGGAGACGTCTCGTTCCGTCGGTAGGGGACGTCTCGTGTCGTCGGTAGGGGACGTCTCGTGTCATCGGTAGGAGACGTCTCGTTCTGTCGGTCGGAGACGTCTCCAGGAGGAAGTTCTTGGTTTCTGTATTATTTAGATCTTTAAGTTTGTTTGTTTTATGCTTTTAAAAGTTCATAAATGTTAAAAATCATCAATAAAACCTGAAGACCAGAGAAGAAGAATCAGCTCAACGTTGTGCAACAAAGTCAAGAGAGAAGAAGAATGAAGACGATGAAGCAACGAGCTGAGAGAGTGAAGAAACATGGAAACACAAACACACTGAGGAGCAGCAGGATGAGGAGCAGGAGGAGCAGCAGCAGGAGGAGGAGGAGCAGGAGGAGGAGCAGGAGGAGGAGGAGCAGGAGGAGGAGCAGGAGGAGCAGGAGGAGGAGCAGGAGGAGGAGCAGGAGGAGGAGGAGCAGGAGGAGGAGCAGGAGGAGGAGCAGGAGGAGGAGCAGGAGGAGGAGGAGCAGGAGGAGGAGCAGGAGGAGGAGCAGGAGGAGGAGGAGCAGGAGGAGGAGCAGGAGGAGGAGCAGGAGGAGGAGCAGGAGGAGGGGCAGGAGGAGGAGCAGGAGGAGGAGCAGCAGGAGGAGGAGCAGGAGGAGGAGCAGGAGGAGGAGCAGGAGGAGGTCCAGCTGCAGTCAAACGGAGCTGCTGCTGCAGTGAGAAACCCGTGGGCGTCGCCTAGCAACGTGTTGCAACTAAAAAACACTTGAAAACCTGCAACCTGACCTGCAGAACAGCCTGCTGGGAAAAAACGCGTCACCACTGTTCCTCAGCAGAATAAGGAGGACAGGAAGTGGACTGCAGAGTTACACGTTGTGATGAAATCCATCAGTGCAGATTAATAGAACACGTCAACGTTTCTCTCAACAGGTTCACTCGGACGGGACCACAACACTGACTTCATGCTGCTGGTTCGATACTCAGAGCACAGGACCACAGACCGTCTATAAGAAGAGGACGTAGTCACGTGACGTCTCTGGTAGAGACCTGTCAATCAGCGTGTAGCCCCGCCCTAAAGCATCCCCTGCTTTATGGTCTGTGTGACTCTAAATGGACCATAATGTACTAAATGAACATCATGCTGTATTGAAGAAGACTTGAAACTAGAGATTGAGACATAAACTCATGTTTACAATGTTTACTGAGGTAATAAATCAAGAGAGAAGTAGAGTCATTTTCTATAGACTTCTATACAACCAGAGGAGTCGCCCCCTGGTGGACACTAGAGAGAATGCAGCGTTAACACGTGAAGCTCTGGCTTCACTTAAAGACCCGGGGTTTGTCGCCCCTCGTCAGGACCCCACGTTATGATCTGAGGGGTTGATCGAGTGCTTTTTTCTGACTCCTTTAAGAACAATGAGTTGACTCGGAAGCGTTGGAGCGGCTCACCTGGAGGACGGGGCTGTTGTCGAAGTTGTAGGCGCTGGGTCGGCCCTCCAGCGTGGAGAAGGCCACGTTTCCTCCGGTAAGCGGCGAGATGTCGCTGAAGTCGTCGGTGCAGAGCCCCTGCTGCTCGTCCTCCCCGGTGCGGATGAAGCCGCGGCTCCCCTTCTGGTAGGTCTTCTCACAGGAGCCGCTGTAGTACTGGTAGGGCACCCAGGGGCCCGCCTCGCTGGTGCGCTTGTAGATGGCGAAGCTCTCCGGGCGGCTGGTGTGGAACTTGAGGCGCACGTAGGTGATGTCGAAGGATTTCCCTGCAGAGGACAGGAAGACAACACTGATTACACATCTTCATGACATCATTCACTGTGGGAATTCAGCATCATGAATTCACTTCTTTTGTTTCACAAATATAATCTAATTTCCACGATATTTAGAAGTTATTTTTACATTTTGAAGTGCGACACGAGACACAAAGTCCAGCTGGAGACAGAAGAGCTGATCAGTGCTGAACGTCATGATACCTTAAAGGCTGATGAAGGGTTTTGTTGGACGTCGTCTGACAACAAAGTGATTTATGGACTAAATATTAATATTAATGCTGAGATGTATTTGACACGTTTACGTTCAACCTGAAGTGCTTCTGAGGCTTCGTAGACGCTGCAGCTGCACAGAAACCGTCCCTGTGATGGATGATTAATATTGTTATTCATATTATTATTGTTGTGGTCTCAGCAGGAAGCGGACGAGGGGGAGACGAGGATCTGGAATGTGAAGCGGACCCCGACTCTCGCTTCCTCGCCGCATACTTGGTCGAGTCCCAGCAGGCCGGTCGAGCTCCGTGTTCCTGGAGCCGTCAGTCAGCGCGTGAAGAACGCCGCCGTGTTGGAGAGGGACGGGGGGTGTTTGCTCTGGAAACAGTGTGCTGACAGTCAGGGGCCCCCGGGGGCCTCTGTGTCCACGGCAAATAAAGGTGAAGCAGCCGATAGCACCGAAGGGACGCTCGACAAAAGGCTGCAGTTTATTACAGGAAACAATGAAGCTGCAAACACACCGGCTTCCTCCTCCCACTGAGTGTGTGTGTGTGTGTGAAGGTGTGTGTGTGTGTAGGTGTGTGTGGGTGTGTAGGTGTGTTAGTGTTAGTGTGTGTGTGTGTGTATAGGTGTGTGTGTGTGTAGGTGTAGGTGTGTGTGTGTGTAGGTGTGTGTGTGTGTGTAGGTGTGTGTGTAGGTGTGTTAGTGTTAGTGTGTGTGTGTAGGTGTAGGTGTGTGTGTGTGTAGGTGTGTGTGTGTGTGTGTAGGTGTGTGTAGGTGTGTGTGTAGGTGTAGGTGTGTGTGAGTGTGTGTGTGTGTAGGTGTGTGTGGGTGTGTGTAGGTGTGTGTGTAGGTGTAGGTGTGTGTGAGTGTGTGTGTGTGTAGGTGTGTGTGTAGGTGTGTGTGTGTGTAGGTGTGTGTGTGTGTGTGTAGGTGTGTGTGGGTGTGTGTAGGTGTGTGTGTAGGTGTAGGTGTGTGTGTGTGTGTGTGTGTAGGTGTGTGTGTGTGTGTGTAGGTGTGTATGGGTGTGTGTAGGTGTAGGTGTAGGTGTGTGTGTGTGTGTAGGTGTGTGTGGGTGTGTGTAGGTGTAGGTGTGTGTGTGTGTGTAGGTGTGTGGGCGTCACTGACTTGTGAGGACCTTTCTGCGTCAAGGTTCATACGAAGTCGTTACATTTGAGCTGCAGGTGGAGACTAGTTTTAAACAATGACCGGCTGGTATCACCACCATTTTGTTTGTGTGAAACCGGACCGGACTGGGAGGAGACCAGTACAGCCACTGGGCAGTCTGGTTCACTTCAGTCCAAACACACCTGTCCTCCACCAGAGAAACTCTTCGGGGCCGAATTGATTCAACGGACGGACACAGCAGCACTTTAACTCTCGTGTCTACAGAGACGAGGAGGCGGCCTGAGACTCTGCTGTATCGATCGATCAGCAGCTGGTTTCATAATCAATGAGTCATTTTCTCTTTGAGGAACTAAGCATCTGTTAGTTAGTAGTTCATTTAGTACATTATGGTCCATTTAGAGTCAAACAGACCATAAAACAGGGGATGCTTTAGGGCGGGGCTACACAGTGATTGACAGGTCTCTACCAGAGACGTATAAGTCACTCCTCCTCAGTCCAGATATGGTCGCTTCCTGTTCACTGGTTGATAAAACAAGATGGCGACGGCCAGAACGCAGAACTCGAGGCTTCAAAACTTCCACAAACCAACGAGAGACGTCACCGTGACGACGTCCTCTTCTTATCAGCAGTCTGTGTGTTCAACCACAACATGAGTGAAAGGGCACAAAGTCTGGACCTGGTTCTGGTCAGATTTGATGTCTTTGAAGACAAGAATGTCAAGTTCCATGTGAGGAAGTTGGAACAAAGCTGCGCTGTGTGTTTGTGATGATGGTTTCAGGAGAAAAGGAGTTTTATTCACAACGTCTCTGGCTTCACATCAAAGCCTCTGAGCGGAGGACAGGAAGTCACTCCCGTCACATGGAACACAAAAAAGAACGGCTCCACATCCTCACACGGGACGGAAAGCATCTGGACTCAAAAAGCCCTGAGCCCAGGTGGCTGCTGGGCCAGAGGGACACTCCGATTGGACGAGGGGGCATGTGGAGGACATGATGGTGCTGTCAGACAACAAGCACCAGCAGGAGATGACGGTGTTCCTCCAGTGAGGAGTGACCCGACCGTCCGTCGGGAGGAATTCTGTCTCTTCTTCTTCCAGAACAATCGTCGTATTGATGAGAGGAAGAATCTTACAGTCGAGAGCGCAAAACAAAGAGCGCGCTGTACGCATCTTTATGTCCTCGTCTCCGCATGACGACGGGACAAAAAGACAACAGATCCACCAGACTGCATGCAGATCCTTTACATTTACAGCTCTGCTGCTGTGGACTCTTTACCCCCAACAAGACGGCTGTCCTACCAAAATAAAAGCTCATGAAACAACTTTCTCATGCTATACAGTAAAAGTATGTAGTACAAGTACGCGGTAAAAGTATGTAGTGCAAGTACGCGGTAAAAGTATGTAGTGCAAGTATGCGGTAAAAGTATGTAGTGCAAGTATACGGTAAAAGTATGTCGTGCAAGTATACAGTAAAAGTATGTCGTGCAAGTATACGGTAAAAGTATGTCGTGCAAGTATACGGTAAAAGTATGTAGTACAAGTAGACGGTAAAAGTATGTAGTACAAGTACACGGTAAAAGTATGAAGTACAAGTACGCGGTAAAAGTATGTAGTGCAAGTACGGGGGAAAAGTATGTAGTGCAAGTACACGGTAAAAGTATGAAGTACAAGCACGCGGTAAAAGTATGTCGTGCAAGTATACGGTAAAAGTATGTAGTACAAGTATACGGTAATAGTATGTCATGCAAGTATACGGTAAAAGTATGTCATGCAAGTATACGGTAAAAGTATGTAGTACAAGTATACGGTAAAAGTATGTCGTGCAAGTACACGGTAAAAGTATGAAGTACAAGCACGCGGTAAAAGTATGTCGTGCAAGTATACGGTAAAAGTATGTAGTACAAGTATACGGTAATAGTATGTCATGCAAGTATACGGTAAAAGTATGTCATGCAAGTATACGGTAAAAGTATGTAGTACAAGTATACGGTAAAAGTATGTCGTGCAAGTATACGGTAAAAGTATGTAGTACAAGTATACGGTAAAAGTATGTCGTGCAAGTATACGGTAAAAGTATGTAGTACAAGTATACGGTAAAAGTATGCCGTGCAAGTATACGGTAAAAGTATGCAGTACAAGTATACGGTAAAAGTATGTCGTGCAAGTATACGGTAAAAGTATGTAGTACAAGCACGCGGTAAAAGTATGTAGTGCAAGTACGCGGTAAAAGTATGTCGTGCAAGTACACGGTAAAAGTATGTAGTGCAAGTATACGGTAAAAGTATGTCGTGCAAGTACACGGTAAAAGTATGAAGTACAAGCACGCGGTAAAAGTATGTAGTGCAAGCACGCGGTAAAAGTATGTCGTGCAAGTATACGGTAAAAGTATGTAGTACAAGTATACGGTAAAAGTATGTCGTGCAAGTATACGGTAAAAGTATGTAGTACAAGTATACGGTAAAAGTATGTCGTGCAAGTATACGGTAAAAGTATGTCGTGCAAGTATACGGTAAAAGTATGTAGTACAAGTATACGGTAAAAGTATGTCGCGCAAGTATACGGTAAAAGTATGTCGTGCAAGTATACGGTAAAAGTATGTCGTGCACGTATACGGTAAAAGTATGTAGTACAAGTATACGGTAAAAGTATGTCGTGCAAGTATACGGTAAAAGTATGTAGTACAAGTATACGGTAAAAGTATGTCGTGCAAGTATACAGTAAAAGTATGTAGTACAAGTACGCGGTAAAAGTATGTCGTGCAAGTAGACGGTAAAAGCATGTAGTACTAGTAGGCGGTAAAAGCATGTAGTACAAGTATACGATAAAAGTATGTAGTACAAGTATACGGTAAAAGTATGTCATGCAAGTATACAGTAAAAGTATGTAGTACAAGTACACGGTAAAAGTATGAAGTACAAGTACGCGGTAAAAGTATGTAGTGCAAGTACGGGGGAAAAGTATGTCGTGCAAGTACACGGTAAAAGTATGAAGTACAAGTACGCAGTAAAAGTATGTCGTGCAAGTATACGGTAAAAGTATGTAGTACAAGTATACGGTAAAAGTATGTAGTACAAGTATACGGTAAAAGTATGTAGTACAAGTATACGGTAAAAGTATGTCGTGCAAGTATACGGTAAAAGTATGAAGTACAAGTATGCGGTAAAAGTATGGAGTGCAAGTACGCGGTAAAAGTATGTAGTGCAAGTACGCGGTAAAAGTATGTAGTGCAAGTATGCGGTAAAAGTATGTAGTACAAGTACATGGTAAAACTATGTCGTGCAAGTAGACGGTAAAAGTATGTCGTGCAAGTAGACGGTAAAAGTATGTCGTGCAAGTAGACGGTAAAAGTATGTCGTGCAAGTATACGGTAAAAGTATGTAGTACAAGTATACGGTAAAAGTATGTCGTGCAAGTAGACGGTAAAAGTATGTCGTGCAAGTATACGGTAAAAGT
>NC_136648.1:800000-810000 GCF_949748355.1 Melanostigma gelatinosum | reverse complement strand
TACGTTGTTAATTAAAGCGATACGTTGTGACTTAAAGTGACACGTTGTGAATTAAAGTGATACGTTGTAAATTAAAGTGATACATTGTGACTTCGTGATACATTGTGAATTAAAGTGATACATTGTTAATTAAAGTGATACGTTGTAAATTAAAGTGATACATTGTGACTTCGTGATACATTGTGAATTAAAGTGATACGTTGTGACTCAGTGATACGTTGTGACTTAAAGTTGTAAACTAAAGTAAAGTTGTAAACTGAGAACAAAATAAGTGCATCAACAATATCCACTAAGTCAGGAAGCAGTGATTGCATGAAGTCATTTAAATCGATCACCGTAGTCTCACGAGTTCACTTTTCATTCGTTTATAGTCGTGTCTGAAGAGGACACTCAGGACGAAGCCTGCTGGAGGACTTCCTGTCTAAAAGAGACAAAATCATCTCATAAACAACCACATGTGGAAATCTGTTTGAGCTCTTCAGGAATAAAAACCCACATCAGTGGAGCGTCTCAGGTCTGTGAGACATAAACAAGCTGAACAATGGATGAGTGGAGGCCTGAGGCGTCTGAAACAAAGGATACTCTGAACACCAGGGTTGTTGAGCAGATTGTGAAGCTTTTGAAATGTAAGGAGGAAGCGAGGTGATCACAGATTACATCAAGTCTCCACCACTTTAAAAAACTCTGAGCGGAATTTAAATACAGAACCATCAAGATTAGAAGGAGCTTTTTATCTTCTTCAGTGTTTTGGTGTTGGATCGTGTCCCAGCTCGTCTGGCTTCAGGTCTCCTCTTCACAGTGAAAACCTGTAAATTAGAGGCTGGCTGGGTGTTTATGTTGCAGCAGGTTTACAGCAGACGACCACTGAAAGAAACCTTCAGCAGAAAGACGTCGGAATTATTTTCTACTGATACAACTTCTCTATTCTGCTTCTTATTGTTTTAATTATTGGATTCTGTTGCTGTTATTATATTAATTATTACTGCTGCGTTGATCCTTAATGATTCTCCTCATATTACATATATTTATTCTAGGTTCAAGACTCTCACAGTGTCTTATTTTAAAGTCCTGAAACGTAGAGCACCTCCTCCCAAACCATAAAACGGAGTTAATTTACTACAAATAAAACATCAACGTTCAGAGGTACATGCATTTTAAATGAAGTCACAAGTAAAGTTATACGCTGTAAATTAAAGTAATACGCTGTATATTAAAGTGATACGTGATAAATGAAAGTGATACATTGTAAATGAAAGTGATACGTTGTAAATTAAAGTGATACATTGTAAATCAAAGTGATACGTTGTAAATCAAAGTGATACGTTGTAAATTAAAGTGATACGTTGTAAATCAAAGTAATACGTTGTAAATCAAAGTGATACGTTGTGAATCAAAGTGATACGTTGTGAATCAAAGTGATACGTTGTGAATCAAAGTGATACGTTGTGAATCAAAGTGATACGTTGTGAATTAAAGTGATACATTGTAAATTTAAGTGATACGGTTTAAATTAAAGTGATACGTTGTAAATTAAAGTGATACGTTGTAAATTAAAGTGATACGTTGTAAATTAAAGTGATACGTTGTAAATTAAAGTGATACGTTGTAAATTAAAGTGATACGTTGTAAATTAAAGTGATACGTTGTAAATTAAAGTTATACGGTTTAAATTTAAGTGATACGTTGTAAATTAAAGTCATACGCTGTAAATTAAAGTAATACGCTGTAAATTAAAGTGATAGTTGTAAATTAAAGTGATAGTTGTAAATTAAAGGTGTACGGTTTAAATTTAAGTGATATGTTGTAAATTTAAGTGATACGTTGTAAATTAAAGTAATACGCTGTAAATGAAAGTTATACGTTGTAAATGAAAGTTATACGTTGTAAATGAAAGTTATACGTTGTAAATTAAAGTTATACGTTGTAAATGAAAGTTATACGTTGTAAATGAAAGTTATACATTGTAAATGAAAGTTATACGTTGTAAATGAAAGTTATACGTTGTAAATGAAAGTTATACGTTGTAAATGAAAGTTATACGTTGTAAATTAAAGTGATACGCTGTAAATTTAAGTAATACGCTGTAAATGAAAGTTATACGTTGTAAATGAAAGTTATACGTTGTAAATGAAAGTTATACGTTGTAAATGAAAGTAATACGCTGTAAATGAAAGTTATACGTTGTAAATGAAAGTTATACGTTGTAAATGAAAGTTATACGTTGTAAATTAAAGTTATACGGTTTAAATTTAAGTGATACGTTGTAAATCAAAGTGATACGTTGTAAATTAAAGTGATACGTTGTAAATCAAAGTAATACGTTGTAAATCAAAGTGATACGTTGTGAATCAAAGTGATACGTTGTGAATCAAAGTGATACGTTGTGAATCAAAGTGATACGTTGTGAATCAAAGTGATACGTTGTGAATTAAAGTGATACATTGTAAATTTAAGTGATACGGTTTAAATTAAAGTGATACGTTGTAAATTAAAGTGATACGTTGTAAATTAAAGTGATACGTTGTAAATTAAAGTGATACGTTGTAAATTAAAGTGATACGTTGTAAATTAAAGTGATACGTTGTAAATTAAAGTTATACGGTTTAAATTTAAGTGATACGTTGTAAATTAAAGTCATACGCTGTAAATTAAAGTCATACGCTGTAAATTAAAGTAATACGCTGTAAATTAAAGTGATACGTTGTAAATTAAAGTGATAGTTGTAAATTAAAGGTGTACGGTTTAAATTTAAGTGATACGTTGTAAATTTAAGTGATACGTTGTAAATTAAAGTAATACGCTGTAAATGAAAGTTATACGTTGTAAATGAACGTTATACGTTGTAAATGAAAGTTATACGTTGTAAATGAAAGTTATACGTTGTAAATGAAAGTTATACGTTGTAAATGAAAGTTATACGTTGTAAATGAAAGTTATACATTGTAAATGAAAGTTATACGTTGTAAATGAAAGTTATACGTTGTAAATGAAAGTTATACGTTGTAAATGAAAGTTATACGTTGTAAATTAAAGTGATACGCTGTAAATTTAAGTAATACGCTGTAAATGAAAGTTATACGTTGTAAATGAAAGTTATACGTTGTAAATGAAAGTTATACGTTGTAAATGAAAGTAATACGCTGTAAATGAAAGTTATACGTTGTAAATGAAAGTTATACGTTGTAAATGAAAGTTATACGTTGTAAATTAAAGTTATACGGTTTAAATCTAAGTGATACGTTGTAAATCAAAGTGATACGTTGTAAATTAAAGTGATACGTTGTAAATCAAAGTAATACGTTGTAAATCAAAGTGATACGTTGTGAATCAAAGTGATACGTTGTGAATCAAAGTGATACGTTGTGAATCAAAGTGATACGTTGTGAATCAAAGTGATACGTTGTGAATCAAAGTGATACGTTGTGAATTAAAGTGATACATTGTAAATTTAAGTGATACGGTTTAAATTAAAGTGATACGTTGTAAATTAAAGTGATACGTTGTAAATTAAAGTGATACGTTGTAAATTAAAGTGATACGTTGTAAATTAAAGTGATACGTTGTAAATTAAAGTGATACGTTGTAAATTAAAGTGATACGTTGTAAATTAAAGTGATACGTTGTAAATTAAAGTTATACGGTTTAAATTTAAGTGATACGTTGTAAATTAAAGTCATACGCTGTAAATTAAAGTAATACGCTGTAAATTAAAGTGATACGTTGTAAATTAAAGTGATAGTTGTAAATGAAAGGTGTACGGTTTAAATTTAAGTGATATGTTGTAAATTTAAGTGATACGTTGTAAATTAAAGTAATACGCTGTAAATGAAAGTTATACGTTGTAAATGAAAGTTATACGTTGTAAATGAAAGTTATACGTTGTAAATGAAAGTTATACGTTGTAAATGAAAGTTATACGTTGTAAATGAAAGTTATACATTGTAAATGAAAGTTATACGTTGTAAATGAAAGTTATACGTTGTAAATGAAAGTTATACGTTGTAAATGAAAGTTATACGTTGTAAATTAAAGTGATACGCTGTAAATTTAAGTAATACGCTGTAAATGAAAGTTATACGTTGTAAATGAAAGTTATACGTTGTAAATGAAAGTTATACGTTGTAAATGAAAGTAATACGCTGTAAATGAAAGTTATACGTTGTAAATGAAAGTTATACGTTGTAAATGAAAGTTATACGTTGTAAATGAAAGTTATACGTTGTAAATTAAAGTGATATGCTGTAAATTTAAGTGATACGTTGTAAATTAAAGTAATACGCTGTAAATGAAAGTTATACGTTGTAAATGAAAGTTATACGTTGTAAATGAAAGTTATACGTTGTAAATGAAAGTTATACATTGTAAATGAAAGTGATACGTTGTAAATTTAAGTGATACGTTGTAAATTAAAGTAATACGCTGTAAATGAAAGTTATACGTTGTAAATGAAAGTTATACGTTGTAAATGAAAGTTATACGTTGTAAATGAAAGTTATACGTTGTAAATGAAAGTTATACGTTGTAAATGAAAGTTATACGTTGTAAATTAAAGTGATACGCTGTAAATTTAAGTAATACGCTGTAAATTAAAGTGATACGTTGTAAATTAAAGTGATAGTTGTAAATTAAAGGTGTACGGTTTAAATTTAAGTGATATGTTGTAAATCAAAGTGATACGTTGTAAATCAAAGTGATACGTTGTAAATTAAAGTGATACGTTGTAAATTAAAGTTATACGGTTTAAATTGAAGTTATACATTGTAAATTAAAGTAACACGTTGTAAATTAAAGTGATACGTTGTAAATTAAAGTGATAAGGTGTAAATTAAAGTGATACGGTGTAAATTAAAGTGATACGTTGTAAATTAAAGTGATACGGTGTAAATTAAAGTGATACGTTGTAAATGAAAGTTATACGTTGTAAATGAAAGTTATACGTTGTAAATTAAAGTGATACGCTGTAAATTTAATTAATACGCTGTAAATGAAAGTTATACGTTGTAAATGAAAGTTATACGTTGTAAATGAAAGTAATACGCTGTAAATGAAAGTTATACGTTGTAAATGAAAGTTATACGTTGTAAATGAAAGTTATACGTTGTAAATGAAAGTTATACGTTGTAAATGAAAGTTATACGTTGTAAATGAAAGTTATACATTGTAAATTAAAGTGATATGCTGTAAATTTAAGTGATACGTTGTAAATTAAAGTAATACGCTGTAAATGAAAGTTATACGTTGTAAATGAAAGTTATACGTTGTAAATGAAAGTTATACGTTGTAAATGAAAGTTATACATTGTAAATGAAAGTGATACGTTGTAAATTTAAGTGATACGTTGTAAATTAAAGTAATACGCTGTAAATGAAAGTTATACGTTGTAAATGAAAGTTATACGTTGTAAATGAAAGTTATACGTTGTAAATGAAAGTTATACGTTGTAAATGAAAGTTATACGTTGTAAATGAAAGTTATACGTTGTAAATTAAAGTGATACGCTGTAAATTTAAGTAATACGCTGTAAATTAAAGTGATACGTTGTAAATTAAAGTGATAGTTGTAAATTAAAGGTGTACGGTTTAAATTTAAGTGATATGTTGTAAATCAAAGTGATACGTTGTAAATCAAAGTGATACGTTGTAAATTAAAGTGATACGTTGTAAATTAAAGTTATACGGTTTAAATTGAAGTTATACATTGTAAATTAAAGTAACACGTTGTAAATTAAAGTGATACGTTGTAAATTAAAGTGATACGTTGTAAATTAAAGTGATAAGGTGTAAATTAAAGTGATACGGTGTAAATTAAAGTGATACGTTGTAAATTAAAGTGATACGGTGTAAATTAAAGTGATACGTTGTAAATTAAAGTGATATGTTGTAAATTAAAGTGACACGTTGTAAATTAAAGCGATACGTTGTAAATTAAAGTGATACGTTGTAAATTAAAGTGATACGGTGTAAATTAAAGTGATACATTGTAAATTAAAGTGATACGTTGTAAATTAAAGTGATACGTTGTGAACTAAAGGAACGAAGGAACTGACTAACACGTTCACAGAGACGCATAAATCCTTCCGCACATCTGCACACTAATTATCTGTTTACCCTCGCTCTGCTTTCAAAGACAGCCACTCTTTACTGGGGGGGGGGGGAGCAGGGCTAAAATGACCCTGCATGCATCTGCGTGTCCCTGTAATGCATCTCTGTTCGTTCAGACTCCACAACGTCTATAATAATAGAACCCCCCCACACCTCCTTCCTCTGCTCTCCCCGGGGCCTCGAACCACTTCCCGAGCAAATCACAGAGTCTGAGCAGGACCAGGACCACAGCTTGAACACCCCTCAGAGGTCCCTCAGAGGTCCAGTCCACCCAGCAGGATTCCCACAGTGGTTTTCTTTCTTCCCACAGGACAGGAAATGCTTCGTCATGTCAGTTTACAGTCAAAGGTCCCCACAGCCAATCAGCTTTGACCAGAGTCCATGCAGGAAAACCACGCTTTAACAAATGTCAGCGACAACTGAAACTATTATTATGATTTAGAAGTTTAGACCAGGAACCCCGACCCGGATCAAGTGAGGCCACATTCATGACATTATCACTGTTTGTGAAAACATCAATCCGACATTATGGAACCCAAATAATGACACAAACGAGATGAGATTACTGCTAGCTCGCTATATATATATATATATATATATATATATATATATATATATATATATACGACCGAGCTTCATCCTTTAGGCTACACTCTGTGTGCGTTCAAGGACACTCAGACAGCTCAGCTTCCAGATCGGGCTTAACTACGTCTTCTAGCTTTGATTTCTCAACTCATGTAATAAACATAGTTCATATTTATTCTGACGCTCAATGCACCACCCTGCTGAAGCTTGGTGGTGCATTAAATGACCCTCTGACTTCGGAGAGTTGACCGTTGGCTGCACTAATCATAAAAGTTGGAGGAAAATCAAAGGCGTAAAAAAACATCTCAACCTTCTTGATGTCTAGCAGCCAAATGTCAAACCTCGGGTGTCCGAGTGTCCTTGAAAGCAGCATTAGGCCGCGTGTTGTAGACCCTGAAACCTTCAGACGCTCCGTTTCCTTTGCTGTGAGCAGAGGCGTGCTGCGTTCACTGCCTGCGGGCCAGAATGCACCCGATGGAGCTGTAATTACAGCCGTGTAGCGCTTCCTGTTGAAGCCGTCATCTCAGCGTGAAGGTTTGATCAGGTGTTTAATAACAACCTGTCGCATGACGGTTTCAGGAGGTCGCGTGAAGAAAACAAACAACGAGCTGGAACACGACGGCGCTCCAGAGTCTACAAGAACAAAGAACAGCATTACAGATGATTGTATTGGGATATATTTTCTAGACATGAGGGATATGTTTTTCAATATTTTGTTGCTCTAATTTATAAAAAAAGATTTAAAAACCTGAAAAAAGTGAGATGAAGAAAAAAGATTCTCACTGAAAAACAAAACAAACAAATGATTCAGAATAATGAATGAATGCCTGCGTTTTATGTTACAACATGAGAGAACTTCAATCAAATCAAACGTGTAGATAATAATATAGAAACATGTTTTTATAATAATAACACTATAAACTACTACTGGCAGTTTAAAACATTAAAAACTGTAATTACTGCTTCATTACTTCATGAGACATGAAACCGACTGATCAACCTCATCATCATCAATAAAAGACACAAAACAACGTCATCTGACAACGTTGCCGGAGACAACTCGTCTTTTTTAACGATCAAAGGGGACAACAAGTTTGACCCTGAACGCACCGCAGGCCTTTTAATTAGCCCGCGGTGAAAAGAAGGTGGAACGTTTGTTCTTCAAAGTGACGACGTGTGACGAGAGAACAAACAGAGCGGCGGCTTCACCGCCAGCCTGTTTCACAGGTTCTTCATCATCAGTCACACATATCGTCAGGTAGGGATGAGAATCTCTAGAAACCCCGGAGGGCTACGATGCGATTAAAAATGATTATTGATTCATCTGAGGGGCCCTGAACCCCTCAAGTGTGACCTCCCCCGTCAACCGCTGTTCCCCCGTCAACTGCTGTTCCCCCGTCAACCGCTGTTCCCGGTCAACCGCTGTTCCCCGGTCAACCGCTGTTCCCCGTCAACCGCTGTTCCCCGTCAACCGCTGTTCACCAGTCAACCGCTGTTCACCAGTCAACCGCTGTTCCCCCGTCAACCGCTGTTCCCCGTCAACCGCTGTTCACCAGTCAACCGCTGTTCACCGGTCAACCGCTGTTCCCCGGTCAACCGCTGTTCCCCGTCAACCGCTGTTCCCCGTCAACCGCTGTTCCCCGTCAACCGCTGTTCACCAGTCAACCGCTGTTCCCCCGTCAACCGCTGTTCCCCGGTCAACCGCTGTTCCCCAGTCAACCGCTGTTCCCCAGTCAACCGCTGTTCACCAGTCAACCGCTGTTCCCCAGTCAACCGCTGTTCCCCCGTCAACCGCTGTTCCCCAGTCAACCGCTGTTCACCAGTCAACCGCTGTTCCCCCGTCAACCGCTGTTCCCCGGTCAACCGCTGTTCCCCGTCAACCGCTGTTCACCAGTCAACCGCTGTTCCCCGTCAACCGCTGTTCACCAGTCAACCGCTGTTCCCCCGTCAACCGCTGTTCCCCCGTCAACCGCTGTTCCCCCGTCAACCGCTGTTCCCCGGTCAACCGCTGTTCCCCCGTCAACCGCTGTTCACCAGTCAACCGCTGTTCACCAGTCAACCGCTGTTCCCCAGTCAACCGCTGTTCCCCAGTCATCCGCTGTTCCCCAGTCATCCGCTGTTCCCCAGTCATCCGCTGTTCCCCGTCAACCGCTGTTCCCCCGTCAACCGCTGTTCCCCCGTCAACCGCTGTTCCCCCGTCAACCGCTGTTCCCCCGTCAACCGCTGTTCCCCCGTCAACCGCTGTTCCCCCGTCAACCGCTGTTCCCCGTCAACCGCTGTTCCCCCGTCAACCGCTGTTCACCAGTCAACCGCTGTTCCCCCGTCAACCGTTGTGCACTGTGGGAAACCCCAGCATAGATTTTCTCGAGCTGCTCTTCATTGTCTTTCTCAAACCGTCACAAAAGAACAAGTCCTCTGGAGCTTCCAGCTGCTGCAGATGCACCAACCAAGCTTAGCGTGGGAAACTTAGACTGAGAGCTGCACAGCTGGACCGTCTTTAACGTCATAAATCTCCATCTGATGACCTGGATAAGCAGCTATCTCCTCAAAGCAGGGTAAGAACTGAGAGTAAATGTGAGAAAGGGCCGCAGGCAAAGCTAGTGACTGGGCCTGAGACTCTGATTGTTGGTGACTATGCTGTAAAAGATGGCAGAAAACTGTGCAGCAAGAACACCAAAATACTCTGCTTTCCGAAAGATATGGTCTCTGACATGAGAGACAAAATCCTGGACATCGTGGCTGACTATCCCACAGCGAAAAACATCATGGTGCATACAGGAAGCTGTGATATTGTGAAACAACAGTCTGAAGTTCTGAAGCGAGACTTTATTGATCTGTTAAACACAGTCAGCTCTGTCAAGGCTGAGGTGTTCATCAGTGGCCCTCTTCCACCAGTCAGAGGAGGAGATGAAGGACTCAGCAGGCTGTTTGCACTGAACAGATGGCTGTCAACTGCATGTGCTGACCATTCAGTACATTTTATCAACAATTTCTACCTTTTCTGGGAGCGCAGACATCTTTTTACAGCGCATGGAGTTTGCCTGAACAAGTCAGGGGTAAAACTGTTTACCTCTACCCTATTTTTCTCCCTGCGTCACCCGTCTGTCCCTACTGCCAAGGACAAGACACAAGAGGAGTCTAAACAAGAGACAACCACACAGCATCGCCATGGAGACCTTACGGGAAGGATGCCCCCGCCTAACGACAGTCAAAAGGAGGAGTCTCCAACCTCATCATCAGGGACCGCCTTCGCCTCCGATCTCCCACTTTCCCCACCCTTCCTAGACGCGGAGTCTTTACCTCCCTCCCCAGCA